>NC_048218.1:191147955-191208170 GCF_002007445.2 Ailuropoda melanoleuca | reverse complement strand
AAAATTCATAGGTTGAAGCCCTGCCTGACGATGTGATGGTATTTAGAGGTGGGGCCTTTGGAGGTAATCAGGTTTAGATGGTGAAGATGGGCCCTCTTGATGGGATTAGTGCCCTGATAAGAAGAGGAACCAGCCAGCGTGCTCCCTCTCTCTTTACCATGTGAGGACACAGCGGGGAAGGTGGTCGTTCAAAGGCCAGGAAGAAAGTCCTCCCCAACACGACCCTTTGGCACTCTGTTCTCAGACTTCCAGCCTTTGGAACCTGAGGGATACATTTCTGTTGTCTAAGCCATCTATTCTTCGACCTTTCTGTTACTGAGCGGACGAATACACCTGCTTAGCACATGAGCTAGCCGGGGAGGGTGGAGGGTAGTACTAACGCCCCAGTGCCTCCTGTCAGCAACGCTGGATGGCAGCTGATGGGTCAAAGTGAGAATTTCTGAGTGGCTGAGGCTAAATTCCTGGCGAGCACGGCTGAGAGATCAAGGCACCCTTCCTTCACCCAACCCAAACTCATAGTGTAAGGACTCTACCCCAACCAGGCACAGCCGGCAAAGAGTATGGGGCCCTGATTGCCTTTGCTCCATCTTGCTCATGGGGCAGAAATTTTACACCAAGAGAGGCAAGCCTGTCCCAGCAGCCTACTCCTAAAGCAGGGTGTCACTCCAAAAGAAGCCGGCTCCGGAGATCTTGCCCCAGGGGAGAGGCAGTCCATAGGATTAGGGAGCATCCACTCTCTCCCCCCAAAAGAACGGACTGTACTGAAATAGAGCATGAGGAAAGTCCATCCTGAGGACACTCTCACAGCAGTGGCTCTCTGGTGGTAAGCCACTAGGAGGAAGCTGGTGGCTCCATTAGCACAACAAGGTCAACCAGAGGCCAGCCAACCCAACCAGAAAATCCAGGGAGAGACAACTACAAAGAGCCCTCCTGAGGTCAGAACAAACCTCAAAGACCTGCCTCAAAACCAACCCCTGCAAAGGGGCCAATTTAATCAGATCAGACGATGGAGCAATGTACACCCCAGGGCGTTGAAATGATAGAGCAGTCAGCAGGCACTTAGCCTAACGCTGGCCTGATCAGAGACAGAGACCGTCCAAGGAGTCCTGCAAAAGCCTCAGTCATACCATGATGACTGTGCACCTGCCCAAGGGGCACCCTCTGAGCAGCAACATCAGAGGCTTTACTCTGGGCGGGAAATAGACATCACTAAAATACTGCAGCCAGTCACTAAGCAAACGGGCAGATGACAGCATGCCCTAAAGTGGAAGGAAACCAGTATTGCTAATTGATCACAGTTGCTACAATATATTATCTAAAATGTACAGTTTTCAATAAATATGAAACACATAGAAGACCCATAAAAGCAGTCATTATAAATATGTATAAAGAGCTAATGGAGGGGCGCCTGGGTGGCTCTGTTGGTGAAGGGGCTGCTTTTAGCTCAGGTCATGATCTCAGGGTCCTGGGACCAAGCTCTGCATTGGGCTCCCTGCCCAGCGGGGAGTCTGCTTCTCCCTCTGACCCTCCACGCCCCACTCATGCTCTCACACGAGCGCTCTCTCTCTCAAATCTTAAAAAAGCTTATGGAAACCATTCTTAAAGAAGTAAAGGAAGGAATGATGACAATGTCTTATAGAAAATATCAATACAGGGGCGCCTGGGTGGCTCAGTTGGTTGGGCATCTGCCTTTGGCTGGGGTCTTGATAGCAAGGTCCTGGGATTGAGCCCTGCATCAAGCTCCTGCTCATGGGAGCCTGCTTCTTCCTCTCCTCCCTGCTCATGCTCTATCACTACCCCTCTCTCTCTCTCAAACAAAATCTTTAAAAAATATAATACAATAAGTGGAAATTATAAAAAAACAAATGGAAATTCTGGAGTTGGAAAGTGTAACAGAAATAAAACATTAACTAGAGAGGTTTAAAATTACATTTAAGCAGGCAAAAGAAAGCAACGTTGAAGGTTAATTTATAGAGATTATGTAATTGAAGATTGGAGAGAAAAGAATGACAAAACAAAGAGTCTCAGAGCTATATGGGACACCATTAAGCATACCCACATACACATAGTGGGAAGGAGAGTAGAGAGAAAAAGGAGAAATAATGACTGAACACTGTTCAAATTTGGTGAATAACACTGATCTATACATCCCAAAAGCTCAACACACTCAGTAAAATAAACACAGATGCTGAAAGTCAAAGATAAAGAGAAAAATTTGTGGGAAATGTAAGATAGTAACTTTAGAGGAAGCCAAGTGAAAGGTTTATGGGAACTCCCTCTACCATGTTTGCCACTCTTTCGTGACTACAATTATTCCAAAATAAAAAGTTAAAAAGGCAAAGAAGAAAGACCACAGACTGGAAGAAAATGTTTAGTTTTTAAGATTTTATTTTATTTTTATTTATTTTTTTTAAAAGATTTTATTTGTTCATTTGACAGAGAGACAGCCAGCGAGAGAGGGAACACAGCAGGGGGAGTGGGAGAGGAAGAAGCAGGCTCACAGCACAGGAGCCTGAGGTGGGGCTCAATCCCAGAATGCTAGGATCACACCCTAAGTTGAAGGCAGATGCTTAACGACTGTGCCACCCAGGCGCCCCTAAGATTTTATTTTTTAATTTATTTTAGAGAGTGCGAGAAGCAGAGCGGGAGGAGAAGGGAGGGGGAAAGAATCTCAAGTAGGCTCCATGCTGAATAAGGAGCCCGATGCATGGCTTGATCTCAAAACTCTCAGACCATGACCTGAGCCAAAACCAGGAGTCAGCCGCCTAATGGCGTGAGCCACCCAGGCACCCTGAAAATGTTATTTTTTAAAATACATATTTCAAAGGACTTACATCCAGAGTTTATAAACTCCTACAACTCATTAACAAAAGACAATCCAAATAAATAAATTTAAAAACAGATAAATTATTTGGAGGGACACTTCACAAAGGAAGATACAGGCATGGTTAGTGAGCACAGGGAAAGGCATTCAACATCATTATTAATCAAAAAATGTAAATTCAAACCACAGTAAGATACCATTTGACATCCATTAGAATATTGGTGAGCAGATGAAACTATGGTGTTCTCCTTGACTGCTGATGGGAGTATAACATGGTATACCTCTTTGGAAAAAGTTTTGGCAGTTCCTTATAGTTAAATATCCACCTATCTGAGACCCACCAATCTCAAGCCTGAGTACATTCCCAAGAGAAATGAGAATCTTTCTTCACAAAACTACACAAATATTTATAGCACCTTTATTCATAATGCCCAAACCTGAAAATAACCCAGATGGGTGACAGGGGGATGGATACATTGTGGTACAGACACAATGGAAAAGCGGTCAGCAATAGAAGGGAAGAGATCACTGACCTTTGCAACAGCATGGGTGAATCTCAGACATGTGCTGACTGAAGAGTTGCTCAGTCATACGTCATGATTCCACTCATGCGAAGTTCAAAAACAGCAAACTAATCTCTCGAGATAAAAATCAGAGCATCAGTTTCCTCTGGTATGAGAGAATTCACTGGGAAGTGACACAAAGGAATTTTGGGGGTGAAAATATGTTTTATATCTTCATCTGGGCGTTAGTTTCATGGGTTTGTACTGAGTTAGCAAAATCTATGGTTTTCCTTCTGTGTAGGTTAAAACGCAGTCTTGCCCTCCTGAGTTTCTCCACGGTCTGCTTTACTCTCACGCCACTACAACATCTGCGTGGGACACTTCACTTCTGACCCTTCTGGTCACCAAACGTGTGGGAATTTTTCCCACACCAGGTAGTCTGCAACACCAACAGGGTAACCTACACTTTAATCCAGTCCCACAGGTTAAGGGCTCCGTCCCGCAAGCCTGCTTCCATCCCACTCCCATGCCAGTCACAAGAAGCATATCCTCAGTAGGTCCACAGCTTCTGTCCGACTTGGCTACAAATCAGAGGTTCCCACTGCACCTCTCAGGTTTGATTAATTTCCTAGAGCCGCTCACAGAACTCAGGGAGACATTTACTTACATTTACCAGTTTATGAAAAAGCATGATAAAGGATACAAAGGAAGAGCCAGGTGAAAAGACACATGGGACAAGGTCTAGGAGGGCCCCAAACACAAGAGTTTCTGTCCCCATGGAGCTGAAGTACACCACCCTCCCGGGGCGGATGTGTTCGCCAACCTGGAAACATCGGAGCGTTATGCTATTGGGATTTTATGGAGGCTTGCTAAGATAGGCCTGATCAATTATGACTCCATTTCCAGCCCCTCTCCCCTCTCTGGAGGATGAAGGGTGGGAATGAAATTCCAAGCTTCTAATCATAGTCTGTGGTCTTTTTCATGACTGGTCCCCATCCAGGTGCCCACCTGGGGACGAGTCATCTCATTAGAACAAAACGTGCTCCTGGTGCTTTTATCACTTAGGAATTTACAAGTATCTTAGGAGCTCTGTGCCAGGAACTGAGGGTAGAGACCAATATATGTATTTTCTATTGTCTCATACATACATTTGTCAAAAATAACTGAAACGTGTAATTAAGATCCCTGCACATGACTGGATGCAAACTATACCTCAACAAAACGGGAAATTCAGAGCAGGGCACCTGGGTGACTTGGTTGGGCGGCTGACGCTTGATTTTGGCTTAGGTTGTGATCTCAGAGTCATAGATCAAGACCTGTGTGGGGCACTGTGCTCAGCAGGGAGTCTGCTTGGGATTCTCTCTCTCTTTCCCTCTGCCCCTCCCCCCCCACTCATATGAACACTCTCTAAATGAATGAATAAAAAAATTAATAAAATCTGGAAAAAAATTCATAGAACTAAAACTTAAATTCAGAAGCATCTCTATTAAATAACTCAAAGTTTGAAAGACACTTTATTTCTGCCTTCCTTCTGCTCTATCAGAGATCACTTCCCCAGTTAGGGACCTTTCCAGGCCTGTGGGCCCTGAAGTGTATGTAATTTTGGAGATCTATTATGAGCAGGAGAATACAAACTTATAGTTAGGCAGGAATGAGAATATTCATTTAAAATTTATAAAATAGAGCAAATTAACAAATTGTACAAAGCTGACAGATACCACAAACATCACAAATCTAACCCAATATATGTATTTTTTATTAATCTGTTGCCTGACAAACCTCTGTATTTTTCCATACATATTTTGGCTGTGTGCTCTTTGATCACCAGTTTATATGGCAGTGATTTTGTAATATCCTTTTCTATAGAGAGAAGAGAGAAATATTTTACTGTTCTAGTATGGTTTTGCACATATTTTTAAATTATATATATTCTATTTATTTATCATGCATATCTGGGTATTTTGATTGCTTATGGAGAAGCGTCAAAAGTTCAACTTCATCCCCAGAAGTTATTGCTTGTGGTTGTAAGTTCATGCCCTGGAAATATTCCCATAAAAATGTATGGTATTTATAATTGGATAGGCTGCATTACTGAGTATATTCCTGGTGAAAGAGTGCCTCTGTTTTGACTAGGCATCTATGAGAACTAAAGCCTGTGCTTGTAATTGCACATGTGTAACAGCTGTGAGAGTGCTCTGCGGACCGGCTTCCGCGCGTGTGCATTCCAAGCCTAATTCTACGACTGACATCATTTTCGTGCCAGGCATATGGTTTTGTGTATGTGGTTTTTTTGTGTTTTTTGTTTTTTTTGTTTGTTTTCTTTTTTGTTTTTGTTATTTTTATTTTTATTTATTTCTTCTTTTTTTGAGAGACGGGTTGCAGAGGGACAGAGAGAATCTTAAGCAGGCTCCACGCCCAGCACAGAGCTGGACACAGGGCTCCATCTCACAACCCTGAGATCACAACCTGAGCCAAAATCAAGAGTCAGACCATTAACCCCCTGACTCCCCCCCCAGGCTCCCTCAGGCATACAGTTCTATCGCAACAGCACTGCTGGCCCACACCTTTACATCATAATGTTGGGAGAGTTGGTTCTATGCGATTAGCAGTGTTCTTGGAAGCCATTCCAGCACCAGAACGTCTAGCAATAACTTAATTCTACAGAAATGACTGCAGATCTCATGACCATATTCTGATAACCCCAAACTGAATGCATCTGCAGTTCCGCTCCGCCTTAGCCAGATCCAAGTTGTGCTGAAGAGACCCAGTAGGAGTGGATCTGAAGGTTGAAGAAGGAATAACAAGACTCTCGTTGAAATAAATCTCGCACTTTGCAAATTATAGAAACATAACCATTGAACCCTGGGCGCTGGTCCTCTTCCTGGGACCTTGGAAAGGGCTGTGCAAGTGAGTGATCCTGAAGCCTAGTTATCATTGACCTCGTTCGTGGAAGTCTGTCTTAGTCTAATTCTTAGCTGACGGGACACTTCTTGAGGGACACTCCTCCCATTCTAACTGCAGAAACCTCAGCTGGTTCCTTTTCCTCCAAGAAAATCAGACTCTTGTGTTTGAGTTGTGCTTGATGATGGAGTTGTTGAGCTCCTTCAAAAGATAATCCTGAAGGTAGACTGAGGTTCATCATTCCCAGCATGCAAGAGGAAGAAAGCTCAAGCGGGAACTTCGGAGCAAATGCACTCACTTGCACCACAGCGCCCCCTTTGGGAACTGGAAATCTTATTTGAGAAAAAAGGGGGTTTGGGAAGAAAGCCATTTTAGTGACGTTTGGTCTAAAACAAGCTGTTCACGATCTCCTGTGATGGTGAGACTTTAAAAAGGGAAACAATCAGAAATTTCAAAAGGTATATAGAGAAGGATGTAGGGGCAGAGTCTAGAAAGATTCACTCAGACTTTCTGTGAAAGACATGCACAAGAACCTGGAGTCCTTTATTTTCTCCATGAGAAAAATGAGTTAGTTATATCCTTGTGGAGAGGAAATTCAGACTCTCTGGCCACCTCAAATCATTTCTGGGGCAAAGGCATAACAGACATGTCCATAAATTAATAAATAATAAATAAAAATCTACCCCCCCCCACCCACCTTGTTCTACTCAACTCTGGTCCAAGAGGCAGTGTGGTATAAAGAAGGGTGCACCCAGAATCCAATGAACCTAGGTTTTAGTCTCTGCTCCGTCACTCATTACCTTTGTCACTGAGGTATGTTAACCTCTCTGTGTCTCAGTTTGTCATTTGTAAAGTATTGATAATACCCCGTCAGCTTCTCACGATTGTTCAACTGGGCTAATTCATGGAAAGCACGTGGAATAATGCTTCCCACAGTAAATAGTCAATGTGTGTTAGCTGTGGCAGTGCTGTCATTATATGGTTTAGAGTCCTTGCTCTGCCACTCACGAGCCGTGAAACCCTGGGCAAATTGTGTCACCTTTTCGAGCCTCAGTTTCTTTGTCAATAATATGCCATTCTGCAGGATTTCTATGAGGATTGGAGATAATGAATCTATGTTTAATATAGTAGAGATTCTTAAAAGTAGAAACTCTTTTACATGAGAGCAGACAGCTCGGTAAGAAGTAATGGTGTGTTAGAAAATGATTTCCGAATCACATCACCCTTGTTCAAAGTGAGCATGGTTTAGGGTAGGAAAGGAGCCGGGAGGGGCGCCTGGGTGGCTCAGTCAGATAAGTGTCTGCCTTCAGCTCAGGTCATGATCCCAGGGTCCTGGGATGGAGCCCCACATTGGGCTCCTTGCTCAGCGGGGAGACTGCTTCTCCCTCTGCCTGCCGCTCCCTGTTTGTGCTCTCTCTCTGTCAAATAAATTAGATAGATAGATAGATAGATAGATAGATAGATAGATAGATGGGAAAGAAAGAAAGAAAAAGAAAGAAAAGAAAGAAAGAAAAGAAAAGAGAAAAGCAAAGCCATGAGATGCAGCTGGGACTGGCCACTCAAAGGGGACGAGCGCACAGATGTTAGTGTCGGGGAATTAGCGCGTCGGACTGACATGGAAGAGGATATCGCATGTAATAGGAGACACTTTCCAGAGATCTGTGCAGCGGCTAGCCACCAAGGCAGTCCCCAGATGTTCCCTGCCTCCTGGTACTCATGCCCTGGGTCTCTTCCCGCACTGTACCATGGTCGGTCTCTGTGACCAACAGAAAGTGGCAGAAGTAGGTCACCTATTATGTTGAAATATAGTTCACATACATAAAAGTCAATCTTTTGAAGCATGTGATTTGGTGATTTTGAGTGTGTTCGCAAAGCTGTGCAACAGTCTCCACAAATTCTAGAACATCCTCAGAAGCAGCCCTGGGCCCGTTAGCAGCGTCTTGCCCTTGGCCAGTCTCCCCCAGTCACTGGTACTACTGACTTACTTTTTATCTGTCATGTGACTCCGTTTGTCCACTCACTGGTTCATAGACATTTGGGTTATTTCTGCCTTTTCGCTACAGTGAATAGTAACCACCGTGAACTTTGTGCTTATCCTTCGTCATTCATCTGTTCGCATTCGGGACTGTGGATTTTCTAGAGCTGATACTCATGCCCAGCTTTCCTGAACTATGATTGGAGGCTGGGATATAGCTCTTTTTGCTTTGTACTGATGTTTTCTTTGTGCCCTAGCACGCACTCAGTTTTGGAAAAATTTTATGGGTACTTGAAAACAAGATGTATGCTTGACTTTCAGGTGGGATTTTATATCTTAAGTAACTATCCCTTGTTAATCATCGTATTTATATTAATTATCTTAGTCATATGTGGCTTCAAGTCACAGAAAACCCACCTCCGAGTGGCCTGAGCAATAATGAGATTCATGGGCTCACATGACCACAGATGCAAAGGTAGGGCTGAGCCTCAAAGTGACCTCCCAGAGTCCACAGCACCGGGTGACTTCCCTGTGATTCTCTGGGGCTAACTCTTGCTTAGAGTTTAGCAGGGGCCGGTTGCTTTGCAAGATGGCTAGATAATTCCAGAACTCACATTCCCATGCGACAACATTCTAAAGACAGATGACCGTGTGTGTGTGTGTGTGTGTGTGTGTGTGTGTGTGTGTGTTTCTTTCTTTAGAAGGAGGGAACTTTGCCCAGAGGCCCCAGCAAATTTTCCAACTTTTTAGCCTAAATCGGATTATTTGTCCCCATCTGATCCTAAGTACTCACCAGGAAGGGACAGGGCATGCAGTGATTGTGGAGGCCTGGTTGGCTGGAACACTCACCGGTAGGCCTGACAAGACGGTTCTGATTAGGGTAGAGCAACAGGGCCGCCTCCTCAATTCCAGACGGACTCGTTCCCTCCCTCACTCCTACCCTTTCTCCAATTGTTTCTGCTCAGGGAGGATTGGGAAAGAAGGGATAGAAGACCCAGCGGGGAAATATCCACACTACCCACTACAATTACCTTTAAAATCTCTTTATCTCTCACGAGCAGCAAAAAGGTGAATTAAGAGCTTCTAGCACTATTTCTCTTTGTGGTTGGTTGCTCCAGATTTTCTTTGTTTTTATGTTTTATTTGGTGTGAAAAAATGCATGACTGTTAAGTCATGAATGTGCAACGGCATGATTATCTCATTTAACGCTCTTTGATTTGTCTTTAATTTCCCTTTGATATTAAAACCTCTGCTTTCTCTTTATTTATTTTGCCTCATATGACTCTTCCTCTCCTTTTATTTTTGAACGTCCCGAGTCACTTACTGTAGGCTGTGTCCTTTATAAACAGTTTGGCTTTCTGATCCAATGTGAGTAATTATTTTCTTATGACAGCAAAATTAATCCCACAGGTTTTGGGTATTGATTCAATACACTAAATCTTTTACTTTACAATGAGATTTATATTGGACTCCTACTTTGAAAAATAAGGAAATAAGCATAATTCTATTCTGCGTCTCTCTGCACATTTTTCCCTTGACACCCAAGTTTGGCTACCCAAATGTTATTCTTACACCTTTAAATAATATACAACTATTTCTCACATTAACTTTGAACAGTTGTCCATTAACTTTCCATTATGCATGTTGTAGCATTTATCAGTAGCTCATTCCCCTTTATTGATGAGTGATATAGGAATATACTGCATTTTGTTTATCCGTTCATCAGTTGATTGACATCTAGATTATTTCTAGTTTTTGTCTATTGTGAATTATGCAGCTATGAAGATTCACTTAAAAATATTTGTGTGGACATATGTTTCTGTTTATCATGGATAGATATCTAGGAGTAGAATTGCTCCATTGCATGATACATTTACACCTAACTTTTTAAGAAAATGCCAAAAAGGGGCGCCTGGGTGGCCCCGTCAGTTAAGCGTCTGCCTTTGGCTCAGGTCATGATCCCTTACTCAGTGGGGAGGCTGCTTACCCCCACTCCCCCTGGCCTGCTGCTCTCCCTGCTTGTGTGCTCTCTCTCTCTGACAAATAAATAAATGAAATATTAAAAAAAGAAAATGCTAAAATGTTTTTCAAAGTGATTATACCATTTTACGTTCACATTAGCAATACATGAGGTTACAGTTTATCCATGTCCTCACCAACACTTGGCATGCTGTTTTCTTTCTAATTAAACCATTCTAATAGGTGTGTAGTAATGTCTCATTGGAGTTTTAATTTGCATTTCCCTATGGTGTTTGGCATCTCTTCTTGAGCTTGTTAGCCATTCACATATCTTCTTCAGTGAAATGGGTATTCAAATCCGTTGCCTATTATTTAATTATATTATTTGTCCTACTATTGAGTTTTAAGAGTTCTTTATATATTCTGACTCAAGCCCTTTATCAGATAAGTGATTTGCAAATATCTTTCTCAGTTTGCAGTGTGACTTTTAATTTTTTAATGCTATCTTTTGAAGAGTTTTAAGTTTTGGGGCGCCTGGGTGGCTCAGTTGGTTAAGTGTCCGACTCTTAATCTCAGCTCAGGTCTTAATCTCAGGGTCACAAGTTCAAGCCCCACGTTGGGCTCCATGCCCAGCGTGAAGCCTACTTTACCCGCCCCCCCCCAAAAAGAAGAGTTTTCAGTTTTGATGAAGTCTATTTGATCAATTTGTTCTGTTATGGATCACGGTTTGAGTATCATATCTAAGAAATGCTTGCTTAATCCAAGATCGCAAAGATTTTCTTCAATGTATTTTAGCTATTATATTTAGGTCTATGATCTATTTAAGTTGATTTTTGTGTCTTGTGGATTAAGGATATTTTTTTTTCTTTTGCCTCAGGACCATTTGTTGTTGAAAAGACTATACTTTTCCCCCACTGAATTGCCTTGGCACTTTTGTTGAAAACAAATCGACCATAAGTATAAAGATTTATTTCTTAATTCTGACTCTCAGTTCTGCTTCATTGATATCTATATGTATCTTTACACTAAAGCCCCCCAAGCTGTACCTTTATAGTATGTTTTAAAAATATGTATATGAAATTCTATACTGTTCTTACTTTTCAAAATTGTTTTAGCTACTTCAGGTTCTTTGCATTCCATATACATTTTGGGAACAGCTTTTCAATTTCTATTAGAGCACTTGCTGGGATTTAGATAGGGATTGCACTGAAACTCTAGATCATTTGGGGAATAATTGCCACCTGTTAATATCAAGTCTTCCAATCTATGAACAGGGAGTGTTTCCCATTTATTTAGCTTTCCTTTATCTTAGCAATGTTTTCTAATTTTTAGTATACTTGTTTTTTATTAAATTTATTCCTAAGCATTTTATTCCTTTTGATACTATTGTGAGAAGAATTATTTTCTTAAAAATATGGAGGCTCCTCAAAAAATTAAAAATAGAATTACTATATTATCCAGTAATTCCACTTCTGGGTATTTACCCAAAGAATACAAGAACACTAATTCAAAAAGATATACACACCCCTTGTTTATTGGAGCATTATTTACAGTAGTCAAATTATGGAAGCAACCCAAGTGTCCATCTGTAGATGAGTGGATAAAGAAGATGTGGTGTATATACACACTGGAATATTATTCAGCTATAAAAAGAATGAAATCTTGCCATTTGCAACAACATAGTTGGAGCTAAAGGGTATAATGCTAACTGAAATAAGTCAGAGAAAGACAAATACCATATGATTTCACTCATATGGGGAATTTATTTTTATTTTTTTAAAGATTTTATTTATTTATTTGACAGGGAGAGAGATAGCCAGCGAGAGAGGGAACACAAGCAGGGGGAGTGGGAGAGGAAGAAGCAGGCTCCCAGTGGAGCAGAGAGCCCAATGCGGGGCTTGATCCCAGGACCCTGGGATCACACCCTGAGCTGAAGGCAGAAGCTTAACAACTGAGCCACCCAGGTGCCCCTCACTCATATGGGGAATTTAAGAAACAAAACAAACAAAAAAAGAGACAACCTGAAAAACAGACTCTTCTCTATACGGAACAAACAAATGGCTACCAGAAGGGAGGTGAGTGGGGGGATGGGTGAAGTGGGTGCCAGGGATTAAGAGTCCACTTATCGTGATGAGCACTGAGTAATGTATAGAACTGTTGAATCACTGTATTTACACCTGAATCTAATATAATACTATAACTATACTGGAATTAAAAAAGAATTATTTTCTTGATTTCATTTTTGGATTGTTTGTTGTTGGCATATAGAAATACAATTGATTTTTTACTTTATCTTATATCCTGCAAACACGCTAAACTTATTTTATTAGTTCTAGTAAAATTTTGTTGACTCTTTAGAATTTTCTCCATATAGGATTATGTCATATGGAAATAAAGACTAACTTCTTCCTTTCAACCTGTATGCCTTTCATTTATTTTTCTGGCCTTATCGCATTTCTTTACTACCATGTTGAATATGGGTGGTGAAAGCAGATCTTCTTGCCTTATTCTTGATGTGAGAGAGAAAACATTCAGTCTTTCATTAAGAATAATGTTAGCTGTAGCTTTTTTGTGGATACCTGTTTTATAAGATCGAGGAAATTCCTTTCTATTCCTATTTTGTTGAGAGTTTTTATCATGAATGGTTTTTGACTGTTGTCAATGCTTTTTCTGTCTCTATTAAGATGATTGTGTGGGTTTTGTCCTTTATTCTATTAGCATGATGTATTACATAAATTGATTTTTGAAAGTTAAATCAGCCTTGTATTCCTAGGATAAATCACACCTGGTCATGGTACATAATCTTTTTTGCCCATTGTTGAATTTGGTTTGCTAATATTTTGTTAAGGATTTCAATGTCTGTGTTAATTAGGGATGTTGATCTGTACTTACTTTTCTTATCATGCCTTTGTCTGGCTTTGTTACTAGGGTTATACTAGACTCTGAATGAGTTGGAAAGTAGTCCCTCCTCCTCTATTTGCTGAAAGATTTTATGCGGGATTGATATTTTTTCTTCAGATACTTGGTAGAATTCAAAGCCATCTGGGCTTGAGCTTTTCTTTGTCAGAAAATTTAAAACAATTTGTCAAGCAATTTCTTTGTGAAAGGTCTATTTAGCTCTTCTATTTATTTTTTAGTCAACTTTGGTAATTTGTATCTTACTAAGAATTCATCCATTTCATGTTGGTGCAAAGTTGTCCATTACAGTCTCTCATAATCCTTATTATTTTTGTATGGTTGGCATTGATGATTCTTTTTTTTTTTTGTCTGATTTTGGTAATTTTTGCCTTTTCTTTTTCCTTGATCATTCTAACTGAACCTTATCAATTTTGTTGAGCTTCTCAAAGAATCAGTTTTTGTCTTTACTAATTTTTTCTATTGTTGTTCTGTTTTCTATTTCACTGACTTTCATTCAGATCTTTATTATCTTCCTTAAGCTTCCTTATGCTTTAGGTTAACTTTACTCTTCTTTTTCTAGAGTATTAAAATGGAAGCTTAGATTATTGACTTGAGATCTTCCTTTTTATTTTTTATTATTATTTAAAATATTTATTTACTTATTCATTCATTCATGTGAGAGACGTTACGTGGGGGCTGGGGAAGGGGCAGGGAGAAGCAGGCCTCGATCCCAGGACCCTGGGATCACAACCTGAGCTGAAGGCAGATGCTTAACTGACTAAGCCACCCAGGTGCCCCCATTTTTAAAAAAATTTTTAAAGATTTACTAGAAAGAGAACACATGTGTGGGGAAGGGCGAAGGGAGGGAGAGAGAGAATCTCAGGCAGTCTCCACACTGAGCCTGGAGCTCCACTAGGGGCTAGATCTCACAACCCTGAGTTTGTGATCTGCACCTAAATCAAGAGTTGGACGCTTAACCAACTGAGCCACCCAGGAGCACCTGAGATCTTCCTTTTTTATTTTATTTTATTTATTTTTTATTTTTTTTTAAAAAAGATTTTATTTATTTATTTGACAGAGAGACAGCCAGCGAGAAAGGGAACACAAGCAGGGGGAGTGGGAGAGGAAGACGCAGGCTCCCAGCGGAGGAGCCTGATGTGGGGCTCGATCCCAGAACGCTGGGATCATGCCCTGAGCCGCAGGCAGACGCTTAACGACAGCACCACCCAGGCTCCCGTACACCTGGTATTTTTCTATTTGCTTTCTTTATGTCTATAACTTTTTGGGGGGTGCCTGGCTAGCTCACTTGGTGGAGCTTATGACTTTTGATCTTGGGGCTGTGAGTTCGAGCCCCATGTTGGGTTTAGAAATTACTTTAAGATAAAATCTTTTTTAAAGATTTTATTTATTTATTCGACAGAGATAGAGACAGCCAGCCAGAGAGGGAACACAAGCAGGAGGAGTGGGAGAGGAAGAAGCAGGCTCATAGCAGAAGAGCCCTGATGTGGGGCTCGATCCCATAACGCTGGGATCACGCCCTGAGCCGAAGGCAGACGCTTAACCGCTGTGCCACCCTGGCGCCCCTTTAAGATAAAATCTTAAAAAAAAAAAACAAAACAACCAACTTTTTTGTTACTGTTTCTCCTTATTGTTGCCTTCTTTCATGTTAAGCGAAAATTTCAGTGCACCATATAAATTCCTCTGTTGATTTTTTAATTGTACATTTTGAATTGTCTTCATGGATTCTGTAGTGATTACATATGCATCTTAATTGATAACAGTTTACTTCAGATTAATACTCATGTAATTCTGATAAAATACAGGAAATTTATTACACTACTTCCTCCTCCCTCATTACATTTGTGCTTGTTTAGATGCTATTTATAATGCTTATATTTAATATATTTGTATTTTGGGTATTTATATAATTTATAGCATGTATAGATACAGCATATAATTGTGCTATTACAGCTATATATTCTTTTTCTTAAAGATTTTATTTATTTATTTGAGACAGAGAGAGCATGAGTACGGATGGCAGTGGGGAGAAGGAGAAGGAGAAGCAGGCTCCCCCTGAGCAGGGAGCCCGATGCAGGGCTCCATCCAAAGATCCCGAGATCATGACCCGAGCCAAAGGTAGATGTTTAGCCAATAGAACCCCCCGGGCACCCTTATTCTTTTTTTTTTTTTTTTTTAAAGATTTTATTTATTTATGTGACAGAGACAGCCAGCCAGCGAGAGAGGGAACACAAGCAGGGGGAGTGGGAGAGGAAGAAGCAGGCTCCTAGCGGAGGAGCCTGATGTGGGGCTCGATCCCAGAACACTGGGATCACGCCCTGAGCCGAAGGCAGATGCCTAAGGACTGAGCCACCCAGGCGCCCCCCCCCTTTTTTAAGTACTGAAATGATACAAGCATGCTCACCAGAATCTACCAACACTACTTGAGACTTAAAATGAGTAGTGACTTAAAAAAAAAAAAAAAAGGATCTTATAGTTTGAATGGATATCATGGCAGCTAAGTTATTCAATCAGATAGACCCATGTAGACCCTTTCCAAAAAGTATCTCTTTGTCTTGATATTGCCAGCTGAAATGTATGGTGGACAGAACTTCTTAACCACAAAACTGAAGGATTTTAGAAGAGTTGGCCTGGTGCAGATTTTAACAGAAACCAGACTGTCTTCAGATTTACAGATGTATTATTTAGAATTTACTTAAAAGACCTACAGAATGCCTTCCTTTAGTGAAAAGATTCCAAAAGCTTGTTTTATGCATAATCCCATTTTTCTCTGAATAGTGACAGCCATGCAGTACTAATGTACTTTAAGGGGGGGGGGAACTTCATGTAAATATTCCCAGATATCAGAGCTAGTTGGTAGAGATTTAACTTTTATTTATTTTTATTTTTTTAAAGATTGTATTTATTTATTTGACAGAGAGAGAGACAGCCAGCGAGAGAGGGAACACAAGCAGGGGGAGTGGGAGAGGAAGAGGCAGGCTCCCAGCGGAGGAGCCTGATGTGGGACTCGATCCCATAATGCCAGGATTACACCCTGAGTCGAAGGCAGATGCTTAACACCTGAGCCACCCAGGCGCCCCGAGATTTGACTTTTAGATCCCAGCAAAGTGCCTCCATTCAAATCATGCCAATTCAAACTCAACCTTGAACCTGGCTCTATGTATTTCATAAACTTGCCTTGCCTGGATATAAATAGAATAGCAGGCAGCAGCAGTAAAATTTCCACATCATTTTCCGTCTTTTTATTCCATTTACAGTGAGAAATATTTTTTTCCCCTTGTGGGCACATGTTTATAAGTTTCTGTTCAGCAGGGGAAGCTCACACTATCAGAGTGAGTTCATTTCAAGCATGCAAGCAGATGCTTTTTTATGTATATAGAGGGATCTAGCTAATAATCACATCAAGGAGGGGAATTTGGATAGAGATGTCCAGAATGAAGGGAGCATAGTGGCTGCATTGAAAGCTCTTACTAGAAAAGGAGAAAATCTCATCTCAAGGTGCGGGGGAAGGCATTGGTGCCACGGTTGCTCCCATACCTGGCTCCCCTGTGGGCCACTACTGTGCTTCAACTTTAGGGCTGGAATATCACTAAGAGCATGTCCTATAATCCCTGTAGGCTCGGTCATGGGCCCAGCTGTAGCAACAAAATGCATTTCCTATGGTGGCAGGGATGTGGGTCAGCTGGAGAAGTCGCTACCTTCCTAGGCTCCTCCGGCTGGGAGCTGACTCTGAATGGGGAAATTCCTGATGGGTTTATGATTTAGTGAAAATGTATGAGCTTTTTCTTTGCTTCAGTTTTTTTTTTCTTAAGTTTCCTGGTTTATTCAACTTTGACTATCACGTGGGGTTAAGCCCAGTTACATTAGAATGGTAGATTCTTTCCCCAATAAAAAGAAGCCTCCAGATTTCTGGATATCTGGCTTTGACATAGGTCCATCTGGTGTTCTAACAGCACAGACACTTTGTCTCTGAAACACGGTATCTTTTCTTAGTTCCTCCTGCACTTCAGCTGAGCAGGAAGTACAAGAGTTGTTAAACACAAAAACTGATTTATTTGGTGCATTGCCTGACCCATTCTCTCTGACAGCCCATGGAAACAAGACCGTCTCCAATTAGGAACTAAATCATTCCAATACGTCTTTGTAACTGCAAATGAATTAGCTCTTTTTATAAGAATTTGCATCTACGTATCCAGAAAATATATGCAGTCACTGCTTTGGGAAATGAAATAAAGTGCTTTAGAAAGTTTAGAAAAGGACCCAGGACTTTCCCATAAGTGTCTTACCGGGATTCCTCACAACCTGAGCCCAAGAGAAGGCATGAGAGTTAAAAGTGTTGAGAAAGCTGCTTAATATTTAGGGCAAACCAATGTTTTTGAGTTGATTTGTAATCTCTCCTTTTCTCATAAGCAGCAAACAGCACCAGTGTAAACCGTACAATGGAAAAGAATAATCTGGAAGGCCACCAGACAACCAACCGCGTGTGACATGATTCAGATTATTTGCTACGGTGGTTCTCCAAGTGTGAGCCTGACCCAGGTGCAGCATCACTTGGGAACATTTTAGAAATGCAAATTCTCAGGGGCAGGGAGACGCCTGGCTGGCTCAGTCAGGAGAGCATGCGGTTTTTGGGGTCACGAGTTTGAGCCCCACACTGGATGTGGGTATTACTTTTTTAAAAATGCCGATTCTCAGGCTCCACCCCAGACCCAAACTCTGTTGTGTTTTCTATCACAGCCAAACAACTAAACAACTCTGTTCTTGGCAGTCACGGGCTGTGTGTCCTAGAAGCTTCGCTCAATTCTGACACCATCTGATGTGAAATGTTGGGGTCCGGGAGTGGACAGTCAAGAAAGAATTCTTGAGATGGCTTTGGTGCAAAAAAGGTGGCTTTATTAACGCACGGGGACAGGACCCGTGGGCAGAGAGATCAGCACTGGGGTGGTAAGGAGTGACTGATTATATACTTTCAAGTTGGGAGGGGGTTAGGGCTAGCCTAAGGCTCTAAGGAATTTGGAAGCAAGGTTTCTAGAACCTTGAGGGGCTGCGGTTAGGATAAGGTCATTTACTGCTGTCTAGGAAACCCTTAGTCATGAGACCCTTCAGATGCGTATCAGTGCGCCGTACTTTTGGGGGATGATTGCTAACATATATCCTGGGGGAGGGTAGAGATAAAGGAAGTTTCCAAAGGGATGTTTATATGTTAAAGAAGACTCACAGGATCCTGGAGGTCAGGCTAATCTCAACTTAGTTTTGCCTCTAGCCAAATATTAACATTGAGGCAGTTGAGTTCCTGGAGGAAGGTCACTCTGCCTGTCCCAAGGACTTGTAAGAAAGTTTTTTTTCTGTATTTCTTTTGCAAAGGTTCTCCACACCCCATCCACCTAGAGATAGAGCCAGATTCCACAGGGTAAGGGCTTCATCCCACAGGACTGCCCCCCATGTTGGACACCGATCACCAGTCCAGGCTGACATCTGTGCTTCTGACCGACGAGCTATAAATCAGGGTTCCCCCAACCCCCAACTTGAGTTTGATAATTGGCTAGAATGGCTCACAAAGCTCAGGGAAACATTTACTTACTTTACCAGCTTATTACATAGGATATGATAAAGGACACAAGATGACGGACGAGCCAGATGAAGAGGTATCCAGGGTGAGTGAGGACTGGGAACACCCCAAGCACAGAGCTTCTGTCCCCACGGAGCTGGAGTGTGCCAGCCTCCTAGCTGGGGGAGGAGGTCACCAATTCGGAAGCTCATCAAATCTCGTTCTAGAGTCTTTATAAGGAATCATCCCCTGCTCTCCTCACTTCTCAGAGGTTGGTGGGTGGGGCCGAAGTTTCCAACCTTCTAATGCTGGGTCATCCTGATGACCAGCCCTGTCCTGAGGCCTTGGACGGGCCCCACCCTGTCATTAGCATAAACTCTTGGTGTGTTCTGGAGGGGCACCTTATAAATAACAAAAGACACTCCTATTACTCGGGCAATTCTGAGAGTATAGGAGCTCTGTACCCGCAACCAGAGACAAAGACCAAATATGTTTCCTATTTTAGCACATCCTGATTCCGAAACTCTGGGGACGGGCCCCGCAGCCCCTGTCCCTAGCAAGTTCTCTAGGTGACCCCGATGCACAGTAAGGTTTGGGTACCACTTCTCTAGGTTATCTTCTCTCCCACTTCTGGTCTGGGCCTGGTCTCGTACATAGGCCACATCTCAGAAAGAGAGCAGGATGAAAGTTTCCGTAAGAAAAGCATGTCAAACAGGAAATGATGAAGAATTGAAGGCCATTGCCTTGGCTGTAGAGTCGGCTAATGCATCTTATTTTTAGATCTCATCAGTTACGCTTTATTTATTTCTTTCCTTTCAATTCCAATAAGTTGGAATGAGGGATCACTGCACCAAAAAGAGCTAATACGCAGAACGCACTGAAACAACACACAAGCCAGCGTCTGGTTTGACTGGCTCGTACCCCCGCTGTGCAAGGCTATAAATAAATCTCCCCAAAGGGGCAGGGCAGGGAACGCAAGCTCACAGACTAACTGCGCTTGGAATTTTACTCACACTCCGTAGAAAATACAAATGAGAACTACTACACGAGTGGTTTAGGGCAGGATTCCAGCAGAAAGAATTCACTCCAGATGGTTCAGATGAAGAGACCTCACTCAGTGAGGGCAAGGTTTTAAAAGGGGTGTGGGCAGAGGGACCACGGATCCCGAGACTAGCAGCGGTGTGGAGATCTAAAATCCCTTGAAAATGGAAGAGACAGACGGAGAAAATCATGTCACCGGGGAAACAAGTTCTTCCGAGTGGGAACTGTTTGTTTTTTTAAAGTTCTTATTTATTGAAGTAATCTCTACACCAAACCTGGGCCTTGAACTCACAATCCCGAGATCAAGAGTTGCATGCTCTTCTGACTGAGCCAGCCAGGCTCCCTGGGAACTGTTTTCCTGGAAGGATCCAGTTATTGGCCAGGATGGGACTTCAAAGCAAGGAAGGAAGGGGGAAGAATATCTGGACTACTTATCTCTCGTGCTTCTCTTTTCTATCCTCCCATTTGCCAAACTCAACCAGAAGCCAATGGCAAGGAGCTCAGTGATAAACTCCACAGGGGTCTAACTCTGAGGTCTTGGGGCAATTATAAATGGGTGGACGGTGGGAGTAGAGATAAGGAGAAAAACAGAAATTACAACTTTGAGGCTTTCACTCTCCTTTAACTATTTGTACCGGAATTGGTCCATTATTTCTCTCTACGATAGGTAGCTGTCAGCTTTTATAGGGTCTTCACCTAAATATTTATTAGAGGTTGTGTTAGCTCTAAAGATATCAGCAACTATGACTGAGTTAATAACCAGAATTAGCAGAGATTTTTAAAACTTTTGATCCAGAAATGTCATTTGGAACAACGTACGTAGGTAAATAGCTTTAAAACATTGTTTGTATTCCACAAGAACAACTCAAAAGACATTAGCATTTTTTAATTAACACATTTTAGTAGCAAAATTATATTTAAATTACATTTTGTTATCCTCCTAATAGCTTCACGAGTAATTTTCAGGCACATTTGAAACTCTGCCCAGAGGGTTTTATTTGATATAAAACAACCAAATAATTTATCAACATTTATAGAAAGTTTTGTGTAAACATCCAAATTTCTCAAGCACATCGAGCTCCCGTTTTGGATTCTGTGATGAATGCATAACCAGCGGAGGAGGGATACAAAATCACCTTATTACAGTTGTCTCTGCTCTGGGCAAGGACCAGTTAGATTCCTAAGTGTAGGGCAGCCCTGGGCCGTGCTGCGGGCGGCTCATGCTGGCCTGTGAGAGCCGATTCTGTGCCTGCCTTCTCTACTCCGTGTGTGGTGACTTCACATTGATAGTTCGAAATCTGCCACGAGAAGCGTGTTTACATGTAGAAATGGACAGAAGCTGGGGCCCCTGGGGGCTCAGTCAGTTGAGCCTCCCACTCTTGATTTTGCTCAGGTCATGATCTCAGGATTGTGGAATTGAGCCCCGTGTGGGGTTCTAGGTGGGGTTCTGAGTGAGGAGTCTGCTTGAGGATTCTCTCTCCCTCTCCCTCTGTCTCTCCCCCTGCTTGTGTGCTCTCTAAATAAATAGATCTTAAAAAAAACAAAAAAAAAAAAAAGAAATGGGCAAAAGGTATAAATAAGGGGTTTCTTTCTCATTCCTTTCTCTTTCCTTTCCTTTCTTTTCCTTTCTTTCATTTTCCTCTATTTATTATTTGAGAAAACAGAGGCCCACCAGCTATTCAGCTTTTCACTTGGACCTCGGTGTACCTATGATTTATTTTTGACTATCTAGGATTTGCTGGGGATGGTCCTTGCCCATATGATTCCCAGGGTTTAACTATTTCAAATTAACTCTGTGTTTGGGGCTGATGATACTGCAAGTTTTCATCTTGTCAATCCCGTTGCTACCTGCTTGGGTGGGGAGACACCCCCCCCCCCCCACACCCCCCCACCCCCCGCTGACCCCAGGCCATCAGTGGCGCCCTTCTCTGGGCCTTTAAACTGTCAGTCTCAGGGAAAGGAGGCCTCTTTGAGGACACTCTGCTTCACCTTTGTGCCCAGGAGCGAGCTGAGACAGCTCCTAGGCCACTTCTGTACCTCCCCCACCAGCTTCTGCTCCACCAGCCTCCCCCCTGCTTCTTCCAGGGGCCCTGGCAGCTTGCCTAGGCCCCTCCAGGGTCCCGCTGCCCCAGGTCCTGATTTTGACTCATTTTAATAACTTTTTTTTGGGGGGGGGGGACTACTATCATTCCTTTACCTTCTCCTTACACATTCCTTTTACTAAAGGAAGGAGGTAGAGCAGAACCCAGCTCGCTCCTCCCCCACTTTTTAGTTCAGAAGCTACATAAGCCAAGGCAACTAGCCAAGATCCCAAATTAACCTAAACCATAATTTTTCTTCTAACACTTGAAACCGTGGCAAGTTCTGGGCATAATGCCAGATGCTTTCTATCCTAGGCTATGAAGGCCATCATTACCTAAATAAAATTGTGCCTGAAATAGAAAAGTCAGCTCCTTAATTTGTTAGTGACATTCGCTTTATGCCTTTGTAATTTACTATCCCTGGGAGCTCCGGAGCGCCCTGGTAATGATGAACTTCCTACTCATCACTTTCTTGTTCACATTTAACCTGAAGTATTATATTGCTTCACCAGACTCAGATAATAGGCCAATAGAAGTTTAAAGAGTAAATTACTTTACGCTTGACCAACAGAAGGTCTGAGTCTGTGTAAATATGAGCAAACACCACCTTCTCTGCAGGTGAGTTTCTCCATTTGCAAAGTGGGAACCACAGTGGTACCCACCTGGCTAGGCTCACACCAGGTGCCTAATAAAGCTTGCACAGAGCAAGCATCCAAACACATTAATCTTCGTCTTTGTTGTGACTGTTGTTGTTATTATTACCAATATTATTACTGTTAGTGTGGGAGCCCATGTGTTCCCTTTCCTCTAAACTTACTTGGAGTACAAAGATCTTTAGGAGTCCAAAGTAACCTCAATTATTAATCAGGTTTGAAATTTTTCTGACTTAGAATTATCTGGGGTTTTTGTTATCATTTGTTTTACTTCTATGAAGAGAGAGAACATAAAGAGATAATACAATTTATTTTAAAAGTAATTTTCTTATTACTGTTTGGTGGAGGGTGGATATTAAAAGTTGTTTTTGGACACTGCCCAAACTGTGTTTCTAGAAAGAATTCCAAAATGCTGAAGACATTGCCATCTAAGAAGCGTTTAAGGTGGGATAGAGAGCAACAGAGCCCTGTAAAGGGTTTTATAATGAGACAGAATTTATCACTCTGACTCTGGTCTTGCCCTCCATGTGTGGAATTCTCTCCTGTGGCAAAATAATGTAAACGGCTTGGTGCAGATCAGAGGAACTTTCACAGACTATGCAGAGACTGGAGGAGGGAGGGATGTTTCTTTAACTGAGGAATGTACTTTACTACTAGTGATTTATCTAATATCCATTTTATTATCCTCCAAAATCTAGTGTATGATGTTGTAAACATTTAAAATTCCTCTAAGTATTGGGGGCCCTGGTTGGCGTAGTCAGTCGAGTAGGCAACTCTTGATCTCAGGTTCATGAGTTCAAGCCTCACGTTGGGTGTGGAGCCAACTTAAAAAAAAAAAAAATTCCTGAGGCGCCTGGGTGGCTCAGTTGGTTTAGCATCTGACTCTTGATTTTGGCTCAGGTCGTGGGATCGAGCCCTGCGTGGGGCTCCGTGCTCAGCAGGGAGTCTATTTCTCTCCCTCTCTCTCCCTTTGCACCCGCCCCCCCTACATGTGTGTGCGTGTGCGCTCTCTCAAATAAGTAAATCTTAAAATAAAATTCCTCTAAGTGCTCATTTAAAATTAAAAAAAAATGAATATTAAAAAATAGTTCCCTAGACATTTAAATGCTGATTACAACTTAAATTTTTCATGCCTAATATCTCAGATTCTTGCAAATGCTTTAAAGTCCTTTAAGAATAAAGAACAACACAGTAATTGCAGAACAGAAGCACACGTGTATGCTATCACTGGTTATGAAAGGGTTAATACCACAATTTAGAATTTTCTTTATCTTTTTTACCCCAACAGGGAGATTCCTATCATAAAAGCCTAGAGTGTTTCTCACCTAACTGCTCATCTTCTCAGATTGAAACCCTTGGCATTCATCCAATTTCACTTGCCAGATTAGGATGCATGATCATTTTGGACCTTTTTCTATTTTAAAACTGAAATGAGGATTACTAGTTCATCCATATTTCTATTGTAATTCAGTTACAGAGTAATTGAAGGTTTGTGCTTTTTAAGCCTTTCAGATACAAACAGATTTGCCTGAAGCTAATAATAATCCAGGTAAGGGGAATTATAATTTAGAATTTTCCCTGATGAAGAAATACCAATTAGCCCTGTGTATATTGTGCTGGTGTCTCATATGTATGGTTCTTATTCACCCCCCCCTTTCCCCTTAATCTTTCTTCCCCCCAAATCAGGCTCTACTAAGAATGTAATCCTTCACCTCGAGTGAGATTGGAATATAAAGGGGTGGGATGCACTCTGGATCAACCACTTCACGTCGTTACCGAAGCATCTGTCCCAGCCGCTAACTCAGGAAAGGATTCAGAGAGTCCTGGCACACTGCTGCCACCTGCTCTGTCCCTGGCAATCCCGAGGACGTTAGGCAGATCGAAAAGCATACCTCCTGGCTGAATTTGCCAGCACTGTTGCTGAACAAGCTTGGAGGAACTCAAGGCCAGAGAAGCCAAGAATTCAAGAGGAGGGTTTGGAAGAGAGAAAGGGAGAAATTCATTTTGGGTGCCAGCAGCCAGGGCAGGTGACAGGCTCAAAGCCTTAAGAGTGGACCTCTCTGCCCCGCAAGCTGGACACTCAAGAGTTTTAGAGAAAGAGAGGTTCAGGAGGGGTGGGGGCGGGGTGCGCAAGAGAGAAGGCAGGGAACACGTGATCATGGGGGGTGCGGTATGTGTTCGCCCAGGATCACCAGCAGGGAACGAGACAACGTGTGGGGTGTGGTCTTCCAGGCATTCCTCTGCTATCAGGGTTTTTCGGCTCTGGTGGTTGGGATGTTCTGGTCGTTGCAAAACACTTTCATGGATGCCTCAAGAAAGTGTGATAAGAAATAGGCACTATGGGTTTCAGCCAGAGCGCTAGCTCAGCAGGCTTGTCTCTTTCTGCTTTTAACTGCTGGGGTCTCTAGTTGAGCAAGAGGGCTGCTAACAACATCACGGTGGGGACAGGACGGTAGCTTTGCCACGTCCCATGTGTTGTTCCTGGAAAGGACTGTCCCCTTTGGAGCTCTGGACTTACACTCCCTACCTCCAGTCCGGACTCCTAATGAATTGACTAAGTTGAAGGGGAGGGAACTATTATTGTCCAGGAGGCAAATGAACCAGGTGTGCTTTTCAAGAACCACCAGAACGACCAGAAAGTAAAAATGATGGGGTCACCAAGTTTGGATGGATACTGGCGAGGGGCAATCCCTGCCTGCCCAGGGGTGAGCAGAGCCGTTAGCTGCTGATCAAGAGGGTGTGAAGAACCGTTTCTAAGCCACACCGCCAGCTGTCCCCGAATCCACACTGCACTGGGATACACAGACGTGTCAGATGGGGCTATTTACAAGAGCTGAAGGACGCTCTCCTTGGATGAGAGGACTCCGAAGAGCTATCTAGTTCATCACCTTCAGTAACGAAGGAACAGTGAACTTGAAGGGTGAAAAACTCATACAGACGTTTTTGGAGATCAGTACAGATGTTAAGCCTTTTACTTTTAGGTAGAGATGACTGGCAGGGAAATTTTCAAGACAAAATGTAAAGCCAGGCAAGGATCATCAACTTTGAGGAAAATACATAGTATGGAAGAGAAAGACCAGAATTAACAGGGAAAATAGTTCCCAGAGGAAACAAGTAACAGTGAGCACTCTAGACATGGAAAAGATCAGTTAGCATCTTGAGGAAGATTTCGGGGATATTTAATCCGTAAAATGAAGGAAGCACAGTCCCATAAAAAAGGGACATTGCAGAACAACAAAGAACATTCAGTAAATAAAAATGTGATTGTCAAAATGGAAAATGCAGGCAAGGAATTCTAAATTAAAACAAAAAGGCAATGAGTTGGAACATGTGAGAGAAAAACCAGTAAGAGGCATTGAAGTCAGTTAGGGAGGTCCAAATTTGCTGAACACTATTCTAAAGAGAGAGCGCAGAGAAGACAGAAGGAAGCAAATCCTTAAAAGCCACCGAACGGACAAAACAGGGAAAAATTTCCTTGAACAGAAGGCTTTCGGGCTTCATCCTGGAAGGGCTCACACCATGTGTCCATTTGCCTAAACAAAAAGCCAGGCTGAGATGTGGTCTCCCCCAGTCCCTGCTCGTCTCGGGTCATTAATCCAATTTGGCATCTCCGACTGTGTCCCCCCTCCCCGGACGCCATGGCCTCTCTGTGTTCACAAAAGAGTAGCCCACCACCCACAGAAAACCTAACAATAAGAAAATGTTTTAAAACTATGCCAGAGCTCTAGTGCTGCCCAATCACAGGACGCCCCTTCGACACTGATGGAATATTTCAATTTCCTTTGGAAAAAGCAGCACTTTATGCCAATTCATAATGAAGAGAAATAGCTCTATAGCTCTAATCTATAAAGTGCCTTAAGAAGATGCACAGAGGACAGTGGAGAGAGAAGTGGAAGGGGGTGTGTGGCTGAAATTCAGACACACCTCTCCTGAGTTAGACATGAAATGGAAAGCCCCATGGAGAGCCATTCACTTGCCAACACACCAACTCCTGGAACGGAAGCCCACGAACTAGAAATTTCTGAAATAAAGCCTATGGCTACTTTCAAACATGTATCCCAGAAAGCACACTATTTATTTATTTATTTATTTATTTATTTATTTTATTTATTTATTTATTTATTTTTAAGATTTTAAGTAATTTCTACATCGGGCATGGGGCTTGAATTCACAACCCTGAGAGTCTGGTGCTCTTCCGAATGAACCAGCCGGTGCCCCAAGAAAGCATACTTTTAAAACTGTTCTAGGATGTTCTCAGCAGTTGCTCGAACTGAAACTGACCACTCTGGCTTAATGCTGTGTCGCCGTTATGACTCGGACATGTCTGTGTCTATTGCGTGTGTGGGGGGGGGCTAGGTTCCACAGAATCTGGGACGTTGTGTGTCTTGTCCATTTCTCTACCCCATTGTCTAAGACTGTGCCAGCACATTGTAGCAACGCTGTTACTGTTGAGTGAGTGAATGAATGAACGAATGAATGAATGAATGAATGAATGAACCAACCAACCAACCAACCAAGAGAACTTCCTGCTGTGCGTTTTCTCTGCCTCAGGAGACTCCGCAGTCCAAGCTGTGGTAGTTGGTGCTGATGGCCCACCTTCTCCCTGAAGCTGATCCTGGGCTCAGATTCAGGGACTTCTAAGGAGAGCTTCTTCCCATCCCTGTTGTCAGCCCTGTGAACAGAGTGTGTAAAAAGTTAATGTGAACAAAGGCAGTATTTGCTATGACAAACATAAATGTCCATCAGGGGAGAATGGGGAAATGTTGGGATTTGAGGGGGCAAAAAATGATACTGCTCTCTGTCCCTCTTGAGAGGGAATTTTTCTTCCTTTCTGCCCACCTTCCCTCCCTCTCCCCCTACTTTTATTTTTTATTTTTTTTAAAGATTTTATTTATTTGACAGAGAGACAGCCAGCAAGAGAGGGAACACAAGCAGGGGGAGTGGGAGAGGAAGAAGCAGGCTCCCAGTGGACGAGCCTGATGTGGGGCTCGATCCCTCGATCCCAGAACGCTGGGATCACGCCCTGAGCCGAAGGCAGACGCTTAACGACTGAGCCACCCAGGCACCCCCCCCACTTTTATTTTTTAAAGATTTATTATTTGAGAGAGTGTGAGTGAGCACAGGGTGGGGTGGGGGGGAGAGGCACAGAGGGAGAGGGAGAGAGACTCTCAGGCAGACTCCCCACTGAGTGGGGAGCCTGAGGTGGGGTCTGATCTCTCCACCCTGAGATCAGGACCTGAGCCAACATTAAGAGTCAGACACTTAACCAACTGAGTCACCCAGCTGTCTCTCCCTCCCCTTCTCCAACCTTCTAAGAAAAAGTCCTAATTCGAAGTCCACATAGAGCTTCCCTGGAGAATGGGACTAAAATGTGAGGCCCTGGTAGGCTTGTTGCTGGAGGCAAGCCAAGGGAGCATCCCCAGGGCCACCACTCTGACCAAAGCCCAGAAAGGACAGACCCCTTGTGCCCTTGTGCCCCTGGCCGCCTGTCAGATAAAGCACTCCTCCTGAGGGCATGGAATGACTCCCGCTGTTACACCCCGGGGGTGGAAATTCCCTCAGGAGACATGTGGGAGAGGAATAAGATTTCCTACCAGATAAATCATCTGTGGAACATCCAATGTTATAATACACATCCACTTATAAGAACAAAGTCAGGTGCACATTTACTGACACAGGAAATGCTCCAGAGCGTGTTACAAGTGAAGGGAAAATTGCAATGCTCGGTATGACCTGCTTTTTGCAAAAATAAATGAATAATTCTAAGCCCTGTTAGCACATGGCTATATAAGGGAAAGAAAGAAGTCTGTGTAAACCTGGTGATGGCAATCTTTGGGGTGGAATTAGAGGGGATGTTTATTATCATGCTATAGCTGTGATGATATCTGAATTTTCTATAACGGAAAGACATTTCTTTTATAATCAGAAAAAAAAAGGATTCAAAAAAGAGGATTAAATTAGAAGTAGAAGGTTTTTCTTTTTTTGTCCTAAAGTCGCCTTGAGGAGTAAGAGACAAGCCAAATGGGTGTCTCGAATGACTGGCCGTGCAGATGGCCTTGTCAGTGGGCGCTGGCATACGTGCTGAGGGCGACGGCTTTGGCCGCCCTGTACCCTCACTGCCTCTCCATGCTGTCCCCTCAGCGGGCCTCCTGATGTCCGGTCCCACTTCCTCCTGCTCCTTTGGGACAGAAAACCAGCCTGGGGCCTGAACGCTATGGCCTCTGAAGGCGCAGAAGAACACGCACGGGCTTGGGCGTAAGTGAGCCGAGGCTCAGATGCTGGCGCTGCCAAGCCCCGAGGGTTTGAATTTGGGCAAAACACTTCACCACAGATCTTGGTCAAAACTCATCAAACTACCAGTTACAATGGGTGCCTTCTGTATGTAAATTCTGTCTGAATAAAGTTGATTTTATTAAAAAAAATAGACAAAGGAAGTAAATCACATCAGTCCTCTTCTCAAAACCTGTCACGATCTCTTTGTCACTCTGGGTAAAAGCCTTTCTCCAGCCTCCAGGACCCTTCCCGATCCGCACCTTCCCTGTTGCCTGTCATCTCCCCTCCCACAGTCCTCACCACTGACTCCACTCCCACTGCTGTGGTTTCATCACTGTTTCCCCAAACAAACCGGCATGCTCACACTGCCACCTCAGGGCCTTTGCACTGGTGTTCCTTCTGCCTGGAATGCTCTCTCCCAGACAGCTACATCCACCCTCTTCTCCACTCAAATTCCATCTTCTCAGTAAGATCCATTCTGACAATCCCATTTAAAATTGCATTCTGGACATCTTTTTTTTTTAAGACTTTATTTGTCAGAGCATAAGCAGGGGGTGTGCAGGTGGAGGGAGAAGCAAGCTCCCCACCGAGCAAGGAGCCCAATGCGGGACTCAATCCCAGGACCCTGGGATCGTAACCTGAGCCAAAAGTAGGCACTTAACCGACTGAGCCACCCAGGGGTCCTTCTGGGCATCTTTTATTCATTTTTATCCATGTGCTGATCCTTCCCTGTCTGCTGGTGGGATTGAAAATTGGCATAACCACTTGGAGGGTAATCTGACATCGTATAGTGAAATATATGATGGGCTTGTCCTACAACTCAGTAATTACACGCCTCTGTTTCTATCCTAGAGAGACACCTGCATACGTGCATGAGGACATGTTTATTAGGATGTGCGTTGCAGTAGAGTTTAAAATAGTAAAAAACAAATGGGGGTAAAAAATCCATCAGTAGGAGGTTGGTTAACTATATATCAAGGTATATTTATACGATGAAATATTGTTCAACATTTAAAGAGAATTAAGTATACCTACTAATGGGGTAGGTCTCCAAGATGTACTGTTGAGTGGAGGAAATTAAAATTTTTAACAAAAAGTCAAAGAAGGGGCACCTGGGTGGCTCCATCTTTAAGCATCTGCCCTCGGCTCAGGGCGTGATCCCAGAGTCCTGGGATCGAGCCCCACATCAGGCTCCTCCCCTGGGAGCCTGCTTCTTCCTCTCCCACTCCCCCTGCCTGTGTTCCCTCTCTCGCTGGCTGTCTCTCTCCATCAAATAAATAAAATCTTTAAAAAAAAGTCAAGAACAGGTGTGACTAGAAATAGTAGCACCAGGGATCTTTGTGCTGATAGAACAGTTCTGTATGTTGATTGTGGTGGCGATTAGAAAATCTACACACATAATATTGTTACATAGAACTCTACACCCACAACATACACAACAAAGTGCACGCAAAACCAGAGGAGTCCAAGTATATTCTGTGCATTGTTCCAATGTCAGCGTCCTGGTTTGATAGTTTACTACTACAGCTATGTAAGATATTACCACTGGCCGAGGCTGGGCGAAAGTTGTACAGGTCTCCTGTGTTATCTGTGCAACTTTCTGTGACTATAATTATTTCAAAATAGAACGTTAAAAATGAAGAAATAATCAATGTTGTTGTACTGGAAGACTTCGTTTGATGATATCATCTCCCTAAATTGGCTAGAGCCAACACAATCTCAAACTTTTTAAAAGTAACTTGACAAACTGACTCCGAAATTTATACTGAAATGTAAAGAACCAAGAATCACAAAAAAAATTCTTGAAAAAAGAATGAAGAGAACTTATTCTACCAGAAATGAAGATTTGTTATAAAATAAGGAATAATACATAACAAAGTATGGCGTTGGCACAAGAATGAATCAGTTGATCAGTGGAACAGAATAGAGCGTGTGGGAGTGGGTGTGAGGAACCGTGAATGTAAAAACACTTGATTCATAACTAAGCTAGCACTGCAAAATAGAGGGGAAGGATGAACTTTTCAATAAAATGTGTTGGAGAATCTGGGTATTTGTATATAAATAATAAAATGAGATCCCTATCTCACGCCTAACACAAAAATCAACTGAACCATCATAAAACTGCTTCAATGAGCAATTATGAACACACTTAAAGCAAATGAAAAAACAGATTCAGGAAAGAAGTATATAAAGAAGAATTAAATGGCAATTTTATGATGGAAACATAATAACCTAAATTTTAAAACTCAGTGGGTGGGCTTAATAGGAGAATGAAGAGGACAGAGGAAAGAATCAGTGAACTTGAAACAGAATTCTACCAAATGTTTGAAAAAGAATTAATACTAATTCTACACAATCTCTTCCAGAAAATAAAAGAGAAGGAAATACTTTTTAACTCAGATGATGAGGCCAATATTACCGATACCAAAACCTGATGAAGACGCACACACAAAGAAAACTATAAATGAATATACCTCTTGAATATAGATATGCATTTTTAAACAAAATATTAGCAAGTAGAATTCAGTAATATATAAAAAGAATTATACACCGTGACCATGTGGGGCTTATTACAAGGATGTGAAGCTGGTTCAGTAATTGAAAATCAACCAATGTAGGGGCACCTGGGTGGCTCAGTTGGTTAAGCATTTGCCTTTGGCTCAGGTCCTGATCCCAGGGTCCTGGGATGGAGCCCTGCATAGGGCTCCTTGCTTAGTGGGGAGCCTGCTTCTCTCTCTCTCTCTCTGCCCTTCCCCCTCCCCCGGCTCATGCTCTCTCTCTCATAAATAAATAAAATCTTAAAAAAAAAAAAAAAGAAATCCAACCAATGTAATCCACCATATTAACAGACTAAAGAAGAAAATCACATAGTCCTGCAGATACAGAAAAATAATTGACAAAATTCAACACCTATCCATGGTAAAATCTCAGAAAGCTGGAAATAGAAACTTCCTTGATTTGATAAGTCATATGCAGAAAACCGACAGAGAACATCATACCTAATGGTGAAAGACTGAATGCTTTCCCATTGAGGATGGGAACAAGGCAAGGAAGCCACTCTTACCACTGACACTCAATGTAGTGCTGCTAGTTGTAGCCGGTGCAGTGAAGCCAGACAAGAAGATAAAAGGGACATGGGTTAGAAAGAAAGAAAGAAAAAGAAAAGAATGTGGTTCCTATTTGCAGATGACATAATGATCCACACAGAAAATGCCAAGGAATCTACAAAAAAAGCAAAAAACCCTTGGGGCACCTGGGTGGCTTAGTCTTAAGTGTCTGCCTTCGGCTCAGGGCGTGATCCCAGCGTTCTGGGATCAAGCCCCACATCAGGCTCCTCCGCTAGGAGCCTGCTTTTCCTCTCCCACTCCCCCTGCTTGTGTTCCCTCTCTCACTGTGTCTCTCTGTCAAATAAATAAAATTAAAAAAAAAAATCCAAAAACCTAAAATCCTCCTACAAACTAATAAGTAAGTTCAGCAAGGTTGCAGGACACAAAATCAACATACAAAAATCAACTGCATTTCTACACTCTAGCAATGACCACAGAGAACCAAAGTTAAAGACACAATACCATTTACAATCCCTCAAAAAAAAAATACACATAAACCCAGCAAAATATAACATTAGTATATAACACAACATTAACTTGCATGCTGAAAGCTACCAAACACTAATGAAAGAAATCAAAGTAGATCTAACTAAAGGGAGAAACACCAGGTTTATGGAGTGAAAATCTGAACATAGTGAAGGTTTCAATATTCCTCAAGTTAACATACAGGTTTCATGCAATTCCTATTAATATCCCAGGAACATTTTTTTGTAAGAGAGGCAAAATTATTCAAAAATCTATATGGGAAGTCAAAGAGACTAGAACAGCTAAAACAATTTTGCAAAAGAAGAATAAAATGAGAGAAATCAGTTCCTTTCTAAGATTTATTGCTGGGACAGGCAGTCTTGTACCTGCAGGCTTGTGGTCCGCACTTGGCCACATAAGAATGGGCCATGGGCTTGGGACACTTCCTCGCCCAGAGATGAAGGGCCCCGCACAGCTTGTGCTGGGCTTATCACCTCATAGGGGATTATCTTCCCTATTTCAAGCTCAAGGAATGTTCTTCTGTCTTTACTTGAAGCTTGTGCATCACATGGCACCTTGGCCAAATCCACTGTCTATCTGTCCTCCATGGGGACGAGACAGAGTCCTTCCACTGTGGCACAGGAAAGGCAAATCGCTCTGTGTCAGCCACTGGGAGAGACCTGCTGGCCACAGGGGACTGATGTCCACTATTGAAGCCAATCTTGCCTGGTCTCTTCTCTACGTAAGTGAAGCATTATTCCACCCAGTGCTCGGCGGCACTGTGTTCTTATTGGTGACTCTGATACCGAGATGCAGTGGGCATAGGTGTTTGGACTTTTCTCCCTGGTGGCTGGCATCGTGATGATCTCATTAGCCTCCAGGCACTTGGAGTCCTCCCCTGGGATTGGTAACTGGTGAACGGTAATCTGCTTGTCAGCTGCTAGATAGCTACCCTATTCCAGACTGCATGTTACTGACAGAGAGATAGGGACAGACGAATGGAACAGAATAGAGAACCGTAGGTACACAGATTTTTTTTTAAAGATTTTATTTATTAGAGTGTGTGAGAGAGTGAGCACAAGCTGGGAGAGCTGCAGGGGGAGAGGAAGAAGCAGGCTCCCCACTGAGCAGGGAGCCAGATGTGGGGCTTGATCCCAGGACCCTGAGATCCCAACCCCAGCCAAAGGCAGACGCTTAACCACCGAGCCACTCAGGTGCCCCATACAGACAGATTTTTGACAAAGGTGCAAAAGCAATTCAGTATAAGAAGGGTAGTCTTTTCAACAAATAATGGAAATGTAAGAGCAATCGGACGTTCAAAGGCAAACAAATAAACCTCAAAAACCAACAACAAACCGTGACCTACATCTCACAACTTATTTAAAAACTCAAAATTGATCACAGATTTCACAATAAAATGTAAAGCTATAAATCTCTTAGAAAAAAAAACCATGGGAAGTAACAAAAGAAAAAAATAGACAAAATGGACTCCATGGAAACGTTTTAAATTTGTGCATCAATAGACAACAGTACAAATGCAACCCACGGGATGGGAGAAAATATTTGCAAATCATATATCTGATAATGGAGTAATATCCAGAATATATAGAGAACTTCTAAAACAACACAAAACAGCCCACTTAAAAAATGGGCAAAGGACTTGAACAGACATTTCTCCAAAGGAGACATGCAAGTGGCCAATAAGTACAAGAAAAGATGCCGAACATCACTGATCACCAGGGAAAGGCAAATCAAAACTAGAATGAGATGTCATCTCCCGCCCATTAGGATGGCTGCCGTCAAAAACCCAGAAGACAGCAAGTGCTGGTGAGCATGCAGAGAAATTGGAACCCTGGTGCACTGTCAGTGGGAATGGAAAATGGAGAGCCACAGTGGAAAACGGTATGGCGGTTCCTCAAAAAACTAAAATTAGAATTACCATATAGTTCCACAATTCCACCTGTGTGTGAATACCCAAAATAATTGAAGCAACATCTCAAGGAGATATTTGTATGCCCACGTTCACAGAGGAATGATTCACAATAGCTAAAATGTGGAAACAACCCATGTGTCTGTTGATGGATGAATGGATACACAGAATGTGGTATCCACATACAATAGAATATTATGTAGCCTTAAAAAGGGGGGAAATTCTGCAAAACGCTACCACATGGATGAGCCTTGAGGACATTATGCCAAGTGAAATAAGGTCATTACAAAAAGCGTGATTGCACTTGTAAGAGGTGTTTATACTTTCTGACTTAGATTCGTCAAATTCATAGAGACAGAGAGTGGAAGGGTGGTTACCAGGAGCTGGAACGGGGGGTGGAATGGGGAGTTATCGTTTAATGGGCAGAGAGTTTCAGTTTTCCAAGATGAACAGAGCTCTGGAGATGGATGGTCGTGGTGGTTCCACGTTACAATTGTATTTGATACTGTATTTGATCAAGATGGCAGATTCACGTTGTGTGCGTTTTACCGCAATTAAAGAACTGGAAACAAAACACAGAAAACCAAATCATTCAATCAGCAAAAGGCCCACAGGTTAGAGAGGTCTAACTGACATGGTTCCAAGAAATAAAGTGGACCATCGGATGTTTTGGATAAAACAAAGAGAATGCTGCACTTGAGGATGAAACAAGAATAAAAAGCAAGACAAGCGTCCCTATATTATTGAATGGAGTTATAAACTTCCTCCCAGTGCAATAAGAAGAATAAAAGAGGATTAGTTATTGGGAAGGTGGTGGTAAAAGGTCATGCTTTCAGATGTTGTGATTGTCCATACGGAAACCCAAAGGGGTCATTAAAAAAAAAAATAGGGGCACGTGGCTGGCTCAGTTGGAAGGACCATGTGGCTCTCGATGTAGGGGTTGTTTGAGCCCCACATGGGGTGTAGAGATTATTTAAATAAATAAAACTTTTAAAAAAGATTAAAATTCAGACATCAGCAATGTTGTGAAATAGTTAAAAATCAGTTGCATTCCTATGCCTACACCCAAATGATTAGTTCAAAAAACAGTAAGTTGAGAAAGACCCACTTGCCAATGCAACAAAAATGTAAAATACCTAGAAATAAACCTTTAAATTGAAGTCCTGGACCCTAATGAAAATGATAACATTTGATTGAGGGACTAGAAAAGAAATACCGAACAGTGGAGAGACCTACCATATTTCTAGATGGAAAGACTTAATTTTGTATTATAAAGATATAAACCCTCCCCAAATAAATTTCCCACAATCTAAGTACCAATGGGATTTTTAAAACCTGAACAAAATTACTCTAAAGTTCATCTGAAAAAAATTAAAGTGGGAAAATAGCCAATGGTATTTTGGAAAAGAGTAATAATGTTGCATTACTGTGTTTAGTAAGAAAAATTTCAAAATATTTAACTTGTTTAATGGCAGATTGCAAATGGCAATTACATTTGCAATGTGGAAGATTACAAAATGTTACAAATATAATCTCTGTTAAAAAGTAAATTGTGGGGGCACCTGGGTGGTTCAGTCGGTTAAGCGACAGACCCTTGATTTTGGGTCAGTTCATGATCTCAGGGCTGTGAGAACATGACCCGCCCCCTCACTGGCTCCCGGTTCAGCATTCAGCAGGGAATCGGCTTTCCTATTCCCTTTCCCCTGCCCTGCCCCCACTCTCTCTCTCACTCTCTCTCTCTCTCTCTCTCTCTCTGTGTCTCTCTCTCAAAATAAATCTTTAAAAAAAGTAAATTATGCATAAAAAGGGGTTTGGGGTAAATATTAGCAAGATATTGTAAGTGGTCTCTGGGTGACGGAAAAATGGGTAATTTATGAGCAGTCCATCTGCATTTCCTGAATTTTCTATAATAAACATATATTGATATTGTAACGAGGAAAAAGTGATGTTTATAAGAACTCAGATCCCATCTTTACTCCTTCAGAAAGTCTTCCCTTACTTAACCCCAACCTTCCTGATCTGGGCGGTGTGGCTACACTTTGTTGTTTCTATTATTGCGGATACAACGTATCGTAAGTCTTTGGCTTTCTCTCTTCTAGGTTTGTGACCTTCTTTATAAATGAAACTGTGGGTTTTATCTCTACATCTCTAATACAGAGCCTAATTTATAGTAGTTCCTCGATAAGTCTTTGTTAACTGAATTAGAAAATCTATCTATATATACAAGCAAGAAAATGTACAACTCCTTATACCACCACTAGAGGGAACCACATCCCCACCAAGACAGTTCTTGGACCACATCGATTTTTTTTTTTTTTTTTGGTTAATGAGGCTGTTCAAATCTGAGAAATCTTCCAGAAGGCATTATCGAACCCACCCAAGGGGACTGAATTTAAACCTTTCTTAACAGTGAGATGTCTATTCAATGATTAGATAGTCCCAAGATCTCCTACCTTGTCCAAACTCACAGTCCCTTAATATCTGTTCCATTCAGTCTGGCACTGATCAAAAGCTATTTTATTGGTTACCAGATTTTATGCTCTGTGTCTTGCTTCCACAACAAGAGAGTAAGCTCGTGTTTCAGCTCACTTCTCTCTCATTAGCCAGTGCAGATCTAATCAGGAAAGGTGTGCAAAAATATTTAATTGAATTAAAAGATTAACATTCTCCCTTGTGCCACTGTAAGAAAATCTAATATGCAAAATTCCAAATGTACAAAACACAAAAATTATGTGGTGATTATAAGAATATCCTCAGGTTCAACACAAAGTTACAACAGAAAGCCTCTCTCAATACACTTAACATATGATCTTGTTTTCAGAATTAAAGTGACAGCCATTTTTACAAGGGACAATTACGATTTAAATAGTGACAGGCTGTTGCTGATGAGACCTGAAGGACAGACAAGTGCACTCAAGGTGGACAGAGGTGCCTCCTGAGGAAGGTGTGACTGGAATGCGTTTGATGTTTAAAAAAAAAAAAAAGGAGGGGAAGGGGACTAACCCAGGCTTGGAGCTGCTGTGTTATAAGGGCCATGATGCCACAGAGCAGAAGCAAAGGCCAGAGCAGGCAGGAGCTTCTCAAGTCTCCAGCAGCACCCACGAGAGGCAGGTGCCAGGCTTGGTAGGCAGTCGATGTACAGAATATTCACTATTACTCATTCACCATTACTCATGCTCATTACTGTTACTCACCATTCCTATTTGTTGAAGCTCATTCAACAAGTTACACAGAAGAATTTCGACAACTTGTGCCTGGCACAGAATAGGCACTGCAGAAGCAGGGGCTGCTATTATACGAGAGAACGGCCCCTGATGATCTATACATTTTTTGATCCCTGTGGAGGATGTGTTCCCACCACATGTGGGCGGTCATGAGGCTACCCTATAGCTTGATAATGTCAGCTATGATTATGCCGGTCCCTCTACTCTGATTCATTTCCACAAGTAACTTTCTGATAGTAAGCTAGCATTCTGTGTAAACATTTTGCTATGGAGACAATGTACTGGCAAGCTGGCTCTCCTGTGACTCCTCTGTCCCACATTATTAATTTAGGACACAAAATAAGGCCATGTGTTCTTTAACGTGCAATGTGGAGGGACTTTCAACCTCTTCCTGACCAAATTAGCAAGAATTAAGACTTTCTCCCCATCAATATTTTTAAGCAAACAGGGTTCATTCAATTCAATCAACAAGAATTTATTAAGCACCTGTTATGTGCCAGGCATACTGAAAATGCTGCGGTTAAGGCAGTGAACAGAACAGCCCCCCTACCAAACCCCCCTTTTGTAGGACTTTCATTCTAGCAGAAGAGACGGCTGATAATTAAGGAGCGAGTTAACCAGCATCACAGCTGACTAGTGATAAGTACTAAGGAGAAAAAGAAAGCAAGTGAGAGGGATCAATGGGGAGGCAGGGGTAGGGATGGTGGACCTAGATAGAGAAACCAGGGACGTCAGGACCAGAAGGAGGAAGGAGACGAAGGTGGCATCCATGGGTTAAGAGCAACTATTGCTCTGGGACTCAAACCACTGTGACTTTTTGGTAAGCAGGGATTCAAATGTTTCCTAATCCACAACTGCTCACCCCAGGCCATCTCTTTCGCTGGTTCTCACAACCATCAGGGGTGGCCCACCCCTGCCCCCCCGCCAGGTGCAGATGCATTCTCGTAATCCTGGAGGTCCACGAGCCCCGCATCCCTGGCTACTAGTGCCTCTGACGAATGGCGGCCCTGTGGGACCAGCTCCTCTCCCCCTCACACTTCCCGCCCCACCCCCATACTTCTGAGTCGGGCCCAGTGATCACAGAATATCCTTCCCTCTCTTGTTTCTAAGCACAGAATTAGCCACCTTCTAACACGACAGGCAGAAAGGTCTTCCTGGCCCAAATAGACAATCCCCAAATACAATCACCCAACATAGATCTAATTCCTAAGGTCTGGGGAATTCCATTTTAGGCACGGGTAACTTCTTACAAGAGGATTCTGACCCAGGGGTCAGGCAACTTTTTCTGGAAAGAGCCAGGCGGGAAGTATTCTAGGTTTGCGAGCCACATAGGTTTCTGTTGTACACTCTTCTTTTTGTTTTACAATCCATCAAAAATCTTTTTAAAAGTTCCTTGCTTGTGGGATGTACAAAAAGAAGGCACAGGTCACGGTTTGGCGACCCCCATTCCAATCCACTTGGGGTTACCTCTATTAAAATTAATAAATTGTCTGCATGGTTTATGAATCAGTCTTTTGTTGACATATTTCTGTTGGTTCATTTAGCATTGATAGGATGCAGTTCTCTGCTGCATCAGATTATCATTTGTAATATCTGATACGTAAGAGGCATTCATTTTGTTCCAAAGTGAAATGTATGTATATGTGCATATGTATGTATACGTATGATTGAATTGTATTGAGTCGTATATGTATAATTGAACAGCATGCACCGAAGTTCCACTTCAGGAGGGAATTATCCTCTTTGAGAAGGACCTTGACAGATCACCTTGGGTGTGGAGGAGACCCTCCACGGGCATGGCTGGGAGGGAGGTGGGCATGAGGAAGGACAGCCATACCATTAATGAGCAGGTGAACTTTGGGGACAGAGGCGACGAGAGGAGTGGAGGGGAGGTAAAGTTGCACCACATGGGAGGCCACTAAAGCCCGTAAGGAATTGTGGACAGAGACAGTCCTGTGGCAGAGTGGCCAAAAGACTGTTTTTTGTTTTTGTTTTTAAATCCACAAGGCTGTCTAATATTCCACTTGAAGTTATTTGTATTTTTGCAATAGAAACCCCTTGCAGACCCCAAACCTCCGGTTTGTGGCTTTTTCTTTTGTTCTTCACAAGCAAGAACACGGCTAACTTTAAAACAGCACATTGTATCGTAAGCTATGAGGCAGATCACAGAGTTCAGGGAATGGCTGAAGACTGAGGCTGCCCTGGGGACCCAGCTGGCCTGCTGCTCCGAGCTCTGTGGTGGCCACTGCTCCCCACATCTGAACCCCGGGAAGACGGCTTCTGCTCGGCCAGCTGGGGCGGACACCCAAACATCCCAAAAGGGGGCTGTTAGACAAAACCAGAGATGCCTGCTACATCAGGCTCCAGCATCTCCTGTGAGTGGCACGTGGAGAAGGAGGAACGGGGACAGAGACCCACACGCTGGTCATGAGTGGTAGAAAGAAGGGAACAGCAACAGATTGGGAGAGCTTTGCGGACATAGGAGCTCAGAACCAAAGGTGACTCTGAGAAATGAGTCCCTAGAAATGCACTTGAAGCCTAGGGAGGCCACTGTGGCTTCCCAGCATGTTGGAAGGCTCTTGTGTCAATTTTTATGAAAAAATCTGGATTGTATATTATTTCCGTTCTCTCATCCCTTAATCTGTGGCTCTGCTGAGCCTGTGAGATTAATGACCAGACCTGAGGGCGCCTGGGTGGTTCAGTGGGTTAAGTGTCTGCTTTTGGCTCAGGTCATGATCCCAGGGTCCTGGGATTGAGTCCCTGCATCAGCCTCCCTGCTCAGCAGGGAGCCTGCTTCTCCCTCTCCCTCTGCTGGCTGCTCCCCCTGCTTGGGCTCTCATTCTTTGTGTCAAATAAATAAATAAATAAATAAAATCTTAAAAAAAAAAAAAGATCAGACCTGATATATGGGACAGAGACAGCACCTCTGAGGTCACTGCCTAAGCAGGCAGCCAGTGCCCCCCATTTAAGTATAAAAGCAGTGCATTCTCTAACACCTCTGTATCAGAAAGACCTTCAGGACCTGGATCTAGGACTTGGGAAATAATAAAGGGCTTTTTTTTTTTTTAAAGATTTTATTTATTTGACACAGAGCGAGAGAGCACAAACAGGGGAGCGGCAGGGAGAGGGAGAAGCAGACTCCCACTGAACAGAGAGTTTGATTCGGGGCTGGATCCCAGGACCCTGGGATCATGACCTGAGCGGAAGGCAGACACTTAACCGACTGAGCCACCCACACACCCCAAGAAAGGGCTTTTTGAGTTCCTCATTCACTCATTTTATTTACCTGCCCGCTGGGATGCTAAACCAGAGGTGCTCTGAGTGTGGTCCCAAGACCACAGCAGCATCAGCCTGGGAACTTGTTAAAAATGCTAATTCTAAGGCCCCACCGCTCTGCCTACCACGTCAGGAATTCGGGGAGGGGGTGGGGGAATCTGCATTTTAACAAGTCCTGCAAGTGCTTCTGGCACAGGCTCAACTTTAAGAACAGCCCTTCTGTGGGATTTGCCCGCAGTCACAGATAGTTAATGAAAAAGCCAGAAGATGCCCAGCCCACGTGTCTTTGGTGTCTCTTTCAAACCTCTCTCCTGACATTTGGTCCTTTCTGTCCCTCATGCACTAAGTAGTAATGTTTCACTCCAATTAACCCTGTGTCTGTGCCCCTGAGTGGTAGATTCTTACACTCTGCCCCTGGAATTATGTCACTGTTGCAAGGATTTGTTTTCCCTTGTTCCCACAAAGTCAACCCTGACTGTCGTTTTGGTGCTTGTCTTCCTCTAATTATTTCCTCTGAAGACATAAAGGAGGGAATCAGTCTGTCAGGGGCCCATTTCTTCCTCATCCACTCTCTTGCCGGTAACTTCATTCCTCTGTCCCTACTGTAGCACTTCTAGGGTGCCTCTTACTCTCCAGCGCTTCAGGATAATTCAGAGAGGGACCGAGGGACACTTTCTTACCTCGCGACGCTGCCTGGCAGCCCAGGAGAGGCAGGGAACCGCCTCAAGCTTCAGCCAAAGGAGCACGTGTTGAGGTCAGCTTGTATACACTGAGTTACTACTTTCATGTAACGTGTTCTCAATTTTCTCCTCGTTAGTCCCTTCCCAGCACCGTAACAGGTCAATCCCCAGAAGAAGGTCTGAAGTTGTTCAAGGAGAGACAAAAAGAGTAAGTCTTCCAGGGGCGCCTGGGTGGCACAGCGGTGAAGCGTCTGCCTACGGCTCAGGGCGTGATCCTGGCGTTATGGGATCGAGCCCCACATCAGGCTCCTCTGCTGTGAGCCTGCTTCTTCCTCCCACTCCCCCTGCTTGTGGTTCCCTCTCTCGCTGGCTGTCTCTATCTCTGTCAAATAAATAAATAAAATCTTTAAAAAAAAAAAAAAAGAGTAAGTCTTCCAGTAGGACCTCCAAGACCAATGTGGATATTTGTCCCCAAAGGAATCCATGGCCATCTTGTTCCTGCGGAGTTTGGGCACCTCGTGCCATACGACACTTTCCTATGATCGCCTACATGCTTCCAGGTCAATCTGAGCCCTTCTACGATCTTGGCACCCCTCATGGGATATCCTGGAACATCAATGAGGGAGCCGAATCCCCAAACCACATAATCCTAGGACAAGAGTGATGGCTCACTAGGGAGGGTACTAGTCTCAGGAAAAGTGATTATAGGCTGTCACCAGGCTGCCCTGTTAAGGGGATCACAAAATCTAGGCTCCTGGAAGTCTGAGACACAGAAGGAAGAGAAACACCAGCCACGGCTGGGTGGGTTTAAATGTAGAGCTGTCCAATCCCCACCTGAACACCCAGTATTCCGTCCTTGCATGCGGGTGAATGCCCTTAGGGCTGCTTCGGCAGGTTTGTCCTTCCTGCCCCCCACACTCTCAAGGGACAGCCCTGGCACAGTGGTCCTTCCAGTCCTCTTTCTCTTTTTTATAAAACTTTAAGATAAAATTGAGATCATACAGTGTTTACAGTACACATATATTTCCTTCATAGTTTATAACATGTTTTCCTCCATTGTTTATTGTTAGGCATTAGCAGTTTCGTGTCCATGCAGATTTACATTGTAAATAAATGGGTAACATAATGTAACATAATGTAGCCAGTTCTCTCTTTGGAGGCATTTATGTTCTTGGCTGTATCGTCTTTGTAGTGCATTCTATCATTTATCAATATAAAAATAATTAGATTTGTTCCATTTAATGTTCTGGCCCCAAATTCTATTTTATATGATTTTAATATGAGCTAATATTAATATTAGCACATACGGATGGCTTCCCTTTGATTACATTAACCTGCACCGTCACTTCCACTTTGGGTGTGTGTATGTGTGTTTGTTACTGAGACAGATACAGAGATAGATATTCATTTTGTAAACAGCTCATGACTAAATTTCTTTTTCACTTAATCTGAAAGTTTTTTTGATAGAGATTTTAAAGCCATTCACATCTATCATGACATAAGTTATACTCGGTCTTTGTTCTGTCGATTGATCTTATGGTTTCTATTTTCACTGCTTCCTGGTTCTTTTTTTTTCTCTCTCTTACTATCGTAATCAAGTTAAACCCCCCCCCCGTTTATGATTTTTTTTAAAAGATTTTATTTATTCATGAGAGAGAGAGAGAGAGACAGAGAGGGAGGCAGAGGCAGAGGGAGGAGCATGCTCCCCATGGGAGCAGGGAGCCTGATATGGGACTTGATCCCGGGACCCTGGGATCATGACCTGAGCCGATGGCAGATGCTTAACCAACTGGCCACCCAGGCCCCCCAGCCCCATTTATGATTTGGAAATTACAAACCTTTGCGTTTTTTTTTTTTTTACTTAGGTTTAGTTAATTTAGAATGTACAGATATATATGAATTCTATTTCTTCATTAATTAAAAAAAATACAAGTAAAATATAAATACATTTGCATTTTTACAGTTCAAATAAGACCAAAGTATGTCAAGTGAAGTGAGTTTCCTCAATCTCTTTGCCCTCCCCACAGAGAACCACTGCCCTAACTCTGATGAGTATTTATCCAGACCTTTCTCTGTGTCTCCGTGTGTGTGTGTGTGTGTGTGTGTGTGTGTGTGTGAGATGTACAGATTTGTAGATTTTTGAAAAACACAAATAGGATCAATATACATTGATTACTACTTGCCTTTTCATTTAACAATGTGTTTCTTTGTAAATAAATGGATACAGTACTGGATTAGTCCTGATATATTGTCATCTGTCATGGCTGTCCATGAAATGGATTTACCTAATTTAACCATTCTTCTGCTCATAGATGTTTAAGTAGATTCCGATTTTTCACTTACAATGGTTCAATAAAAAAATATTCTTTTATATCTATCTTTGTGCACCTGTGCAAGTATTGCTATAGTTAGTATCTAGAAGGGAAATTACGGAGTCAAAAACTACGTACACTGAAGTTTTCGATAGCTACTATTGAATTATCCTTCAAAATGTTGTACCATTACACACTTTCAAAAACTTGATGGAAGCCCCTGTAGCCTCACGTCCTTACTAGCTGGCTTTTAACAATCTAAAGGTTTTGCTATGTGATGGTTGAAAATGATACTGTAGCATGGCTTAAATTCGTAGCACACTGTGACAGTGAATCTTTTTGTGTTTATTGACCATTTGGTTCTTTCTGTGAACTTTGTATGCTTTTATTTTACCCTGTGTCGCACGTACTTTGCCCATTTGTTCTATTATTTATCTTTTTTTGAGCAGCTTAAAACAACATAGATTTATTATCTCACGGTTTCTGTGGGTCTTATCATTTGCAAGTTAATTTGTAGGCACTCCCTATATTGTGGGCCTTCTTTTTTTTTTCTTTTTTAAGATTTTATTTATTTATTTGACAGAGAGAGACAGCCAGCAAGAGAGGGAACACAAGCAGGGGGAGTGGGAGAGGAATAAGCAGGCTCCCAGCGGAGCAGTGAACCTGATGGGGGGCTCGATCCCACGACCCTGGGATCATGCCCTGGGCCGGAGGCAGATGCTTAACAACTGAGCCCAAGCACCCCAATGGGTCTTAATTCTTGGTCTGTCATATATGCTGACATTATATAGTCACTGAGTCCGTGGCCTGATTTTTACTTGTTGATAGTGATGTTTGTCCTACAAAAGTTTAATATTTTATGGAAATCATGTGTCTGTGCATCTTTTCTTTCAAAGCCTCTAGGTTTCTGTCTGCCTTCCCTACTGCTCGATGAGAAAGGTAGTCTACATTTTATCACAACTACTTTTTCATTCACATTTTAAAATTTACATACAGTAACATTCTCCCTTAGCAGCATACTAGTCTATGAATTTTACAAATTCATACAGCCAAGTACCCATCACCACAAAGAAGAAATGGAACAGTTCTATAGATCCCCAAATTCATCCATGCCTTCTTCCCACTCCCAACCAGTGGTGACCACTGATCTGTTTTCAAGGATTTCTCATGTAAACAGAATCATAAAGTATGCAGCCTTTTATCTGATTCTCTCATTTAGCATAATGCATACGGGATTCATACATGTTGTTGCACGCATGAGCGGTTTGTTATTTTTATTGCTGAATAGTATTGTGTCGTATGGAAGCACCGCAATTTATTGATCCATTCACCAGCCAAAGGGCATCTGGGTTGTTTCTGGTTTGGGGCTCTTCTGAATAAACACATTACGGACATCACATAAAGGTTTGGGGCGAATATAAGTCTTCATCTCTCTTGGCTAAATACCTCATAGAGGGGCTACGGGGTCATGTAGTGCGTGTGTGCTTAACGTAATGAGCCATCAAACTGTCTTTCAAAGTGACTGTACCATTTAACAAGATTAACAAGAGTTCCAGACGCTCTGCAGTCAGTATTGTCAGGTTTAAAAAAAAAAAATTCCAGTATGTGTATATGGCAACTCATTGTCGTTTTAATTTGCATTTCCCTCGACTAATGATGGTGAGCCTCTTCTGTTGAATTTATTTGCCATCCATACACGTTCTTAGCTGAAGTGTCTGTTCAAATCTTTTGTCTGTTTTTAAAAGTGGGTTATTTTTTAGTATTGGATTTTAAAAGTCCTTTATATATATTTTTTCAATACAAGTCCCTGGTCAGATATATAATATGCAAATATTGCTCCCAGTCTGTGGCTTGTTTTCTCATTCTCTTAAAGTCATTTGCAGAGAATTTTTGAATTTTGATGAAGTCCAATTTACAATTTGTGTTCTTGTTACGGATCACGCTTTTTGTATCGTATCTAAGAAACCTCTGCCTAACCCAAGTTCACAAAGATTTTTTTTTCTAAAAGTTTTATAGTTTTGGATTTTACATTTAGGTCTGTGATCTATTTTTATTGATTTTTGGTATAAGGTGAAAGGTCGGAAGCGAGGTTCAGTTTTTGCATATGGACATCCAACTGTTTGAGCACCAACAATTGAAAATACTCTCCTTTCCCCATTGCATTGTGTTTGCACCTTTATCAAAAAGCAGCTGGCCAGTTTGATCTATTTCTGGACTCTCTCTTCTGTTCCATGAATCCTGTGTCTAACTTCTTACCATATCCCAGACCTATCCTGTCCTGATCTCTGTAGTTTTATAGTAGCTGTTGAAATCAGATAGTGTGAGTCCTACAACCTTGCTCTTCTTGTCTAAAACTGTGTGGTTATTTTGGTTCCTCCGTCTCCCCATATTACTTTTAGATAGGTACCTAACAAAAAGAATAATCCTACTGGGATTTTGATTAGTATGCATAAATCCATACATTAGTTTTGGGAGAATTGGCATCTTCACAATATTGAGTCCTCCAATCCATGGAAAAAGTATTTATTTAGGTACTTGCTGCCTTTCGTCAGTGTCTTATAGTCTTAATTACACAGAAAATGTAGATTTTGTTAAATGTGTTCTAAATATTTCATTTTGAGGCGGTACTAAAATGATGCTATTTTGGGTGATAAATAATACTATTTGATTTCGATTTTTATTCGTTCATTGTGAGTATACAGAAATACTATTGATTTTTGTCTATCGACCTCGTATCCTGCGATCTTACTAAAATTACTCATTAGTTCTTGTAACTTTTTGGCAGATTCTTTGGGATTTTCTAAGCAGATCATCGTGTCTGAAAACAGACAGTTTTATTTCTTCCTTTCCAAGCTGTATACCTTTCCTTGCATTACTGCCCTCACTAAACCTGCCGGTGGGAAGCTGAGTAGACAGTGAACATCCTTGGCTTGTTTCCAATCTCAGGAAAATCATTTGGTCTTTCATCATTAAGTTCCATGTAGTTTTTTTTTTTTTTTGAAAGTTGCCTTTTATCCAATTAGGGAAACTCTCCTCTAATGCTAGCTTCCTAAGTTAATTTTTTTTAAATTGAAGTATAGTTGACATGAGTTTTCGAAAGTTTTAATCATGAAGGGATTTTGAATTTTGTCCAATAGTTGCTCTATATCTACGGAGATTATTAATCACACCAGTGCTTTAATATCTTTGTGCTTAGATCCCTAATCTACCGAGGATGTATTTTTACATTGTATGTGGAAGTGACTGAACTTTCTTTTCATCCAAATGATTAACTAATTGTTGAAACTGTTAAATACATTGTCTATCACTTCACTCATTTGAAATGTCACTTTTATCATACATTGATCTCTCATAAATATGTGGTTCTGGACCATCTCTTTTGTTCCATCAATTTACTGGTCTATTCTTCTGCCAATCTACACCGAGTCAATTACCAAAGATTGATGATATCTTTTAATATCTGCTGGAAAACATCACTTCTGCCATTTTTCTCTTCCAGATGCATTTGGTTCAGCTTGCTAAAATCCCTACAGAAACCTGTTGATATACTGTTCAGGACAGCACTAAAATTATAAGTTTGGGGAAATTATTATTTTGTAGCACTGAGCTTTTCTGTTAAGAAACAGTCTGTATTTCTCCATTTATTCAGGTCTCTTTGTATGGACTTCAATTCCATTGTATGCTTTCCTTCATGAAGACCTTTGGTCATCTTACCAATATCTTACTAGTTCAAAAGTTTCTCAAACACTTTTCTTGGATTTTTCCAGGTAGATGGAAATACCCTTTGCCCAAAGTGACAGTTTTATAACTTTCTTCCAATATTTGTATCTTATTTTTTTTTTGCCTGTTCCCCCTCCCCCATTATTACATTTAATGAACATCTAGTTCAATGCTAAATGGGAGTGCTAGGAGCTATTGTTCCCCATTTTAATGGGAATGTTTCAAGTATTTCATGATTAAGCATTGTTTATTGTAGATTTTGGTAGGGACACCTTTTCAAATGTAGTATGCTTTATTCTATGACCTATTTACTAAGGCTTCCTTTTGAAACTAGGGATAGGTACTGCATTTTATTAACTCTGTTTTTGGGGGGAACCTATTGAGATAATCATCTTTTTCTCTTCAGAGATACAATGAATTCTATTAATGTATTTTCTATTTTCAGACGACTCTTCCTCTCCTGGAATGAGCTCATTTTGGGCATGATGCAGTATTCTTTTAATATCTGCTAGATTTGATATGCTAACAATTTATTTAGCAATTTTGTATTTACATTCATCAGTGAAATTAACTTTTTTAAAAATTCTGTATTCATCTGATTTTAGAACTAGGGTAATATCTACCTCTTAGACGAATCGGAAAACTTTCAATCTGTCTTATGGGCTAGAACTATTTATATGATTTGGAAAATATCTGCTCCTTTGTTTTGGTAGCTCTAGATTGCAAAACTACTTGGGTCTGGTGCATTTTTTTTTAAAGAAGTTTTTAAATGAGTTTTCCATTTAATTTTAGGTAGATGGTCTATAGGTTTTCTCCTGCTCTTTGAACCAACTTTAGTGATTTGTACTTTTATGGCTCAAACATTTCATCTTAATTTTAAATTGTATTTATTTAAAATTATACATAGCAATCCTACAGCTTTTCCCAATGTTTCTTGCTCCTTCCATTATTTATATCTGCTTTTTTGTCTTAATCTGATTCAGCAAGAATTCATCTATTTTACTGGTTTCGACAAAGTAGTCACTGGTTTTAGTAACAAAGCCCAAGTTTTAAAAAAATTTCATTAATTTCTACTTTTTCATTCTCTTTCCTTTTATTTCTTTGGGTTTATTTTCCCATTCTTTTTTCTGGCTCTTGAGTCAAATGCTTAGTTTGTTTATTTTCACAATTTCTGTTTTCTACAAGCACTTAAAGCTGTAAATCTTTCCATTTCCACCACTTTGGCAGCACTCACAGATCTTGAAATGTAGTGTGCTCGTTTGTTCATTCCTAAGTAGTTTGTAATTTCAGTTTTAATTCCTCTTTAATCCAAGTTAATTAGAAGTGTGCTTTCTCATTTTCAAGAGGATAGAGGGTGTTTTTTTTGTCTGTCGTTTACTATTTTTTTTGTTAAATAATTTTATGCATGTGGTCAGTGAATGCAGGTTGTATAATTTCTACTTCATAGAATGTATTGAAATTTTCTTTGTAAATATCCCATGTAAGTTTATCTAATATAGATAGATATCTATCTCCATTATTTCTTGAATATAAAGTTTCTTAACAATGTTAATTGAATCTTCCATAGTCTTTTTTAATATTTCTACTTAAAATATTAATTTGGTTTTCTTTGTTACATCTGTTTCTATTAAACTTTAATTCCTGGGTCATTTTGTCTTAGTTTTAGGTAGACAGCATATAGCTCTTTAGGATTTGGGGCTTCTCTTTCTTTTCCTTTCCAATCTGAGGGGCTCTGTGTTCTCACAGGCTTAGTAAATCCACTCACATTGTGACTATTAACACTTTGGGTTCATTCTTGCATCTTATTTTCGTGTTCTGTTTATCCTGCTTTGTTTTATTTCCCTTTTTCCCCTTTCCCCTTTCACTGACTTGGTGACATTTTCCTATATAATTTCTTTTTCTTTTATGGATAGGAAGTTATGTATCTTATTTCAATGTTTCTAGTGGTTATTCTAATTTTTAAGCACATGCTTAAACTTGTTTATAAAATCAATATCTTTAATTAATGAATAAAACTAATCTTCTCTCTGAATCAGTCCAGAACCTTTTCTTTTTCTCCTTTGCCCCTGCCACCTCCCCAGTAAAGATCCTAGAGCTTTTAATTCCAGGTTGTCTCCCCCTCCCCCACTCCCCTCAATCAACGATTTTAAATTTCACCACAAGTTTTGCTGTGTTTTGTGTCCCTCATGCCTTCCCTTTGATTCCTTTTTCATTTTCCTGAACTACACTGCTGAGTTATTCTTCCAGAGAGGGTGCTTGAGCGGTATGTTTTCTGAACCCTTACATTTCTGAAAGTGTTTTTATTTTGCTCTCGCACTTGAATGATGAGTTCACCTGGGTATAGAATTCTAAGTTCAAAATAATTTTCCTTCAGGACCTTGAAAGCTTTGCTCCATTGTCTACCTGAATCCACTGTTGCTGAAGAGAAGTTTTCCCTCCTAATGGCCGCGGATGTCACTGCTCTCCTCCTCAGGGACTAGAGAGCAGAATAAATGGGACTTCCAAGTGGATGCCTCTAGGGCTGCGTCCCCAGTCCATGCTGCTGCTTAATCACTAATTCATTTAGCAAATAATTTTGTGCATGTAATGTTCCAGGCTCTGCACTGGGATTTGTTTTTAAATAAAATATTTCAGACACAGAGAAAAGTGCAGAGAGTAATATAGCAAACAGGAGTGGACCCACCCTCCTTATTGACGAATCTTACCATTTTGCTTCGGGTTTTCAAAAAATAAATAAAGCACTAGAGAATCCATTGAAAGCCCGTTCCTTTTCCTTCTCACCAGAGATAACTGCCCGAGGTTTGGTGTTTATCATACCCATTAACGGATTATGCTTTTACTACAAGGATATACATGGCTAAACAATATATGAGAACTAATATAGTACTTACTACATGCCTACAGATAGTCTAATTCCGTTACATGTATTAACTAGTTAAGTTCTCTCTGCAACTCAATGAAGTAGGTGCTATTACCACCTCCTTTTATAAATGAGGGGAAATTACTTAATCAAGGTCACACAGCAGCTGACCGGCTAAGCGACTGCCCAGAACCTGGCAGCCTGGCCGTAGGGTTTGTGCTATTAACAACTATAACATGCTAATTTGGTAATAATTCCCATGTACTTAACCTCTGTGTAAATGCTAATTCTATTAGACACATTCTTCTAAAAATCTTAGGTTTTTTTCCTGCTCTATTTACTGAGCGGAAAACATTCTCCATGATCTAGCTCGTTTGGGTTCATCATTGATTTTTACTGCCGTATAGTACTGCCTTGCATTTTTACGCATCTGTAGATTGCTTCAAAAATCTGCGGCAAATGTCCTACCGGACATATTTGCAGCTGTTTCCTAGGGCCAAGGACAAGAACTTCTCTAAGATATTTATCGAGGCGTGCCATTTTTAAGTCACAGTGTGTGTTCGCTGTCGTCCTTACACGTTGTCAAATTGCTGCCCCAACTTCTATTTCTCCGGGTGAAAGGAGAGGGTCTTATGTCTTGTGCCAGGATTTGAATCTGGCTTGTTAGACTCCACCTGTATTGCTGAACTATTGGGCTATTATACTGTAGAAACTTCTATCACCCACTTTTTTTCCCCTCCTGTTTTAATACAGACACCTCAGTTGGGCTTTTGTTCTCAGTCTCATTATGTAAAAATATTTATCAATTATTTACTATGTACTGATTCTTCCTGTCGATGGTTATTTTTTAAAGCCCACGACACTGCGGGCACTGAAAAGTATTTGAAATGAGTCCAAAAGGGGCTCACCTGGTTTTCATAAGGTCGTGTGTACTTCGCTTGGACTTGTAAGTTAACACCAGCCCGAATGTAACATGCATGAAGTCCAGCTGTGTCTAACAGAAACCTGACAGCTAAGAACACAGGCATTTGTACGAAGAGCTGAAATCGAATCTAGAACAATAAAGTATTAGATTATATAAAATGGAAAATCCTCGATGTTTATAGCTTAATACTCAATTTTAAAAATACCTAGATAATGTCTTATCATTCTACTAAAAAATATTATACAGATAATTGTATGTGGCATTTTGAGAAATTCTACCAAGAGTTAGAATTCCTGTCCTCTAGAAATTACATATAAAAATATGTAGCTTTTTTTTTTTTTTAACATGGGGCTTGAACTCACCACCCTGAGATCAAGACCTGAGCTGAGATCAAGGGTTGGAAGCTTAGCCAACTGAGCCACCCAGGTGCCCCTCCCCCAATACGTAGCTTTTTGAAAACTTCTTTTATTCTGTTGCTCAGCCAGAGATGCAGCTTCCCACTGCAAAAGCTTCAGACTCACAGATCTGACAGCTGGTTCGGTATCTCCACTTAGATGTCCACGCGGCTGCTCAAAGCCTCCAAAACCAAACTCCCACATCCTGCTTCTTCGAAAGTCTTCATCTCCAAATACAAAAATATATTTTTCCAGTTGCTGGACTGAACTCTTGGAGTCCTTCAGTCCTTACCCTCTCTTCTACCCTGCATCTAACACAGGGGCCAGGAGGTATCCTGGACTCTGACCACATCTCACCACCTTCCCCGTTACCACTCTGGTCTAAAGCACCATCATCTTTTGCTTGGACCTCTGCAGCGGCTAACTAACCACTCGCCTGCTTCCATTCTTGTCCATACTCTAGGCTATTTGCTACACAGCCTAAAAAAGTAATTCAGATCGTGTCACTGCTTAAAAGTCTCCCTAAGACTTGCCATGTCTCTTTACATTGGTCGATAAGGTCCTATATGACCTGCCTCCCTCCCGTCCATCCAGATCCCTGAACTCATTCATCTCTTACCCTGTTCTTACCATCTCTTTCCCTTCACTTACCCTACTTCAGCCTTGCATTGAAAAAAATCATGACACCCCAAAGATGGCCACATCCTAATACCCAGAACCCACGAATATGATACATTATTACAGTAGTTTGACCAAATGCAATGGTGCTTTAGATTAGGGTACTGGCAGGGAAAATAAGAAAAGTGAATGGTCAAGGTACATTTTGAAGGCATTATTAACCAAACATGAAGATGGATTAAATGCAGGGGCTGAGAGGGAGGTGTCAAGGATGCTCCCCCCCCCCCCCCCCCNAATGCTCCCCCCCCCCCGCCCGTTCCTGGCTTGAGGGGCAGGCTGGATGAAAGTGCTATTTCCTGAGACAGGAAGGCTGCATCTAAGAGGAGTAGATTCGGGGTAACAACCAAGAACTCAGCTTTTGAATATATTCAGTTTGTGGTAAGTATGAGACACCACAGGAGGGGCAGGGCTTATCAGGTGCTCAGAGGGACACAGGACTACTGATGTCTCTGGAAAGTAGACCTGGGGTAAAGATTATAATTTCATAAATTGTTCGTATACAGGTGTACCTAAGTCATGGGAAATGTTAAAAATCACCTAGAGAGAGTGGGTAGAATGGAGAGAAGAGGGCATTGTATAGAATTCTGTAGAACTCTACATTTTAAAGTCAAGCATTTAGGTAAAGGAGGAGAAATAAGCAATTAAGACTGAGAAGGAACAGTTAGAAGGATGGAAGTAAGCCCAAAAGAATGCAGTTTCACAGAAGCCAAAAGAGAATGTTTCAAGGATTACTCAACCGCTCTTGAGACTTCTAGTAATTTGAGGATTGGATTTAGCAACATGGATCAATGTTGATTTTTTTTCTTGTTGAGAAAAGAGGGTTTTTTTAAAATAGTGGTAAAATATACATAAAATATACCATTTAACTGTTTTTAGGTATACAGTTCAGTGACATCAAGTACATTCACATGGCTGTGCACCAATGTTGCTCTTAGCAAGAATTTCTGTAGCAAAGTGAGGGCTAAATATTGGAGTGATTTTAATAATACGTGGGGTAAGGAATTGGTGAAAATACAGAACATATTTGGCTCTTGAGATACCTGGCGTTGAAAGGGAATGTGGCTATTAGCAAAAGTGAGAGGAGAATGGAGAGTGGAGAGACACACTTTTTTTTTTAATTGGAGATCTTAGTCCATTATTGAATGTTGACTCAAATTATTCTGCAGAGAAGGAGAGACAGAAAATGCTGGAGAGAGAGGGCGTATGTTATGGATTGTGGATCCTGAGAAAGCAAGAAGTAATGGGGCTAGAACTGGTGAGAATGGACTGGGCTTTGCCAAAAGGTGGGAAGGAAACTGCACAGATGCAAATAGGTCGGCAATGTTTCTGGGAATGCCGAATATCGATCTGAGATTGGTAATCACGGACAAATAGTGCTACTAGCCTGTAAGTTTCTGTATTCCTATTCATTTCTTTCCTATAAATCCACATATTTCCTCTAAATTCATTTACTACCTATAAAGGCATTATACAATGCCTACTATGTGCCTCCCTTGAACCACTTGTGACCAAAGGGAGGGGCAGGTCAGCCTCTCAAGGTCTTCAGGAAAATCTCTTGGAGGTTCCTCCTGGAAGCTTCTGAATGGGCTCTGGAAGGTATTATTTCTGTAACATCTATTTCAATACCACAGTATACACTACGTTGAGAAATTACCCTCTTCCTACTTTCCATTTCAAATAATCCCCCATTATACTTCCAGAGCCAATTCCAGAGAGGTTACCAATGTGCACTGGTTACAGAATAGCCCACAGGATGGAATACCATCTGTACAGAGATCCCAAAGTCTCTCATCAACTTGAACAACCGAGCCCTGTTCAATATCCAGTGAATCCCTTGATCCCAAGAAACAACAATCAGCAAGAAAGCTCCCCTCCCTTTCCAGAGCAACACCTATGTACAAGGCCTCCCCTGTCTGCAATTTCCTCCAATCCTGCCTCTTCTCAGCCAGAGAAATCCCCCAGGAGGTCCTCAGAGGTGAGAGGCTGGATGTCTTGCTCTGGGACTGGATGCGCTCCCTCAGCAACCGTCCAGACCAGTATTAGTGTTTCTTACGCAAGCCCCTCATTTGCATTGCTTTTTCCCAAACTGGAGAGGATCACCCAGACAATCTGCAACATCCACAAATTAAGGAAAATATGAGCAAATACCTACACTACAATACAAGTTCCACGAGGGCAAGAAGCTTTGATTTCGGGTTTGTTACTGTTCACTGATGTAACTCCTAGTTCCTGGAAGAATGCTTGGTGTAAGAAGGCCATCGATGTGAATTGGCTGAATGAATGAAATACCTAGAACATGCACCAACACCACGGTGGAACACTCACCAGCAAAATAGCATTTCTAGATCCGAGCAACATTCATTCAAAATCACTTGTTTTTCTGGTACCACTTACCCTTAAACACAGAGGCACTCTTTTTTTTTTTTTTTGCCAGGAAAAGCTTCCCTTAGGTGATTACTTACACAAAACTAAATATTACCTTTTCTACACTGTTGGTAGGATGCATTCCGTCATCCAGGAAAAGCACCCTTCTGAAAATTTGGTGTTTAAGAAGTCATAGCGGAATTATAAAGTATTTAGAACTGAATGACAATGAAACCACTATTTTGAAAACTTGTGGGATACAGATAAGCAAGGGAAATTCTCTTCAAGGGGTTTTATAGCCCCAGATTATATTTTAGAAAATAAGAAAGATTGGAAATTAACATAGTATTTAAGTTAAATAGTAACTTCAGTTAGTATTAAATAGTAAGTATTTAAATTAAACATAGTATTTAAGTTAAATAGTAACTTAAGTTAGTATTAAATAGTAAGCATTTAAATTAAAACCTTAAAAAAAGGAGTAACACACTAATCTCAACAAAAATATGAGAGGTTAATAAAAATAAATACAGAAATTCAATATATTCTCAACAAAAGCTGAGCTATTTGAAGAGGCTATAGATAGACCTCTACAGGTTTATCTAATAACATAGACAAATCTCTGTTCAGACAAAAGAGAAAAAATACAGAATTCCCAAATATATCAGGAATGAAGAGCAGGATATAACTACAGATACTGTAGAGAATTTTTAAATAATATGAGAAGGCTATGAACCATATTCCAACATTTCGAAGCCTTAAATATAGTATCTAATTTTTATTTTTTTTTAAAGATTTATTTTAAAGAGAGAGCAAGAGAGAGCATGTGTGTGTGGGGAAGGGCAGAGGGAGAGAGAGGGGCTCAAGCAGACTCCCCGCTGAGCGTGAAGCCTGGACACCAGGCTGGATCTCACAACCCTGAAACCCTGACCTGAGCCAAAATCAAGAGTTGGACACTTAACCGACTGAGCCACCGAGGCACCCCTGGTATCTAATTTTTAAAGAAATGTGTGAATTATCAAAATTGACTCAAGAAGGAATTGCAAACCCAAATAAATTAACAATGATTAGACAGACCGAACTGAATTTTTAAAATACGATCGTTTCACAGATGAGCTTTACCAAACGATCAAGGAACAAATAATACCTACCTCATATAGACTGTTGTAGAAAGTAGAAAACAGGGTTATTTCCAATTGCATTTTATGAGGGTAGTACAACCCCGATACCAAATGCGGACAAAGGCAATGCAAGAAAAGAAAATTATAAGCCCAAATCACTTAAGAGTATGGATGCTAAAATTAAAGAAAGCACTCATAAATTGCGTGTAGTAGTATATTACAGAAATAATAGTACATTATGGCAAAACTAGGTGTATCTCAAAGCAAGGACGGGTCCATGTTTGAAAAAGCTCTCAGTGACCCATTACATTAACATAACAAAGACAAAACCTATAATCATCTCAATAGTTTTGGAAAAAGCATTTAATACAGTTCAGTAGTGCATGGTTTTAAAATATTCCTCCGTTGAACTCAACTGGGATAGAAGGGAATTCTTTCACCAGATAAAGGGTTTCTATCAAAAACTTACAACAACAACTATCATGAAGAATAATGGCACATTAGAAATATTCTCAATGAGGGACGCCAGGGTGGCTCAGTCGGTTAAGCAAGCTTCTGCCTTCAGCTCAGGTCATAATCCCAGGGTCCAGGGATCAAGTCCCACATCAGGCTCCTTGCTCAGTGGGAAGCCTGCTTCTCCCTCTGCCTGCTTCTCTTCTCCCCCTGCTTGTGTGCTCTTTCTCTCTCTCTCTGACAAATAAGTACATAAAATCTTAAAAAAAAAAAATTCTCAATGAGATAGAAACAGGAGAACAATCTTGCTCTCACCCTTCCTATCTGATGTTATGTTGGAGGTCCCAGCCCATTCAATGAGAAAAGGGGACAGGTATCAAGGGCATGATTTACAGATAATACAATTAGCTATATAAAAACACAAGAGAATATGCAAATGAACCATTTAACTAATAAGGATAAGGAAGTTCAGCATGTTTGCTAAAACAAGATTATTCCACAATCAATAATATTTTCAAACAGCATCAATAATCAAAAAATTTAAAAAGGATCCCCACTTATAACAGCAACATTTATATCCTAGTATAAGATACCTAGGAGTAAATCTAACAAAGAGGCGTAAGAATTTTTATAAATAAACCATGAAATGTCACTGAAGGATATGAAGAAATCAGAGTGATATTAGTGTATTAGATGACTCAATTTTATAAAGATATCATATCTCCCAAAATTTAACATATACATTTAACTTAGCAAAATACCAAAAAAAAGATTTTTCAGTGGAAGTTGACAAACTGATGCTGAAGTTAGTATGGAAGAATAGAAGTCCCCAAATAGCCAGTACAGTTTAAAAAATGAACAAAATGGGGGTGGGGGGAAGCCCTTCTAGACATGAGGACTTACTATAAAGTCATAATAATTAAAACAGTGTGGTATGCGCTCAGAATTGGTTTGATCAGTGGAAAAGGACAAAGTAGGAACACATCCATGAATACATGAAAATTTAATTTTCATCATGGTGGCATTACACATTAATGGGGGAATGAAAGACTGTCCGGTAAAGCAGGTCAGGACAACAGGTTTTCCATACTGGGGAAAGGGGAGAGTAAAATTAAATTGCTAATTTACACCATTCAAAAAACAAGTCCCAGGTAATCGATTTTGTAAGTGTCAAGAGCAAAACTTCAAAACATTAAGAAAAAGAAAAAAAAAGAGGCTATCTTCATGGTATCAGGTATGGAGAGAGTTCTTCCATAAGACACAAGTGACACAAACTGTAAAGAGATCCAGGAACATGACCACATTTTACATTTCCTATAGTACAAAAGACATCAAAAGCAGTCAAAAGAGGAGCCACAGACTGAGACAATATGATGTTTATATGTATGATCTCCTATAAAACAAGAGGGAAAAAAATGAACACATACACAGCCCACTGGAAAAATGGATGAGGTCTGTAAATAATCAAATCACAGACTCAAATCTTAATAGCCAATCAATATACGAAGAACTGCTCAACCTCACTGGTGGTGAGGGAAATGCAAACGAAACAAGATACTGGGTTTTGAAAAAGTCCAATTGACAGAAATGAGAAAATTCAGAATCTAGAAAGTGGTGAAGGTCATGTGAGGGAGACAAGAACTCTCATCCACTGCTGGGGGCAGCGTGTAATCTGCAGAACCCTTTGGCAGTCCTCTAATAAACCAACACGTGCGGGCAGCCTAGCAATTCCCCATCTAGTTAGATTCAGGGCGAAATTCTCACATGTGCAAGGGACACACGTACACGCATGTTCATATTAGCATTGTCCCAAATATTGGCAGCAGCTTCAATATTCATCAATAAGGGAATGAATAAACAAGACACATTTATATGCATGGATCTACAATATAGCAATTAAAATGAATGAACTGATTTATATTTATCAACATAGAAAGAATAAAAACATACCATGAAGGGGAAAAAAAAAACCCAAGTCAGATTATGTACAAGCTAACACTGCACATACGCATTTTAAAAATCAAGTAAAACAATATTCTGCATTTTTATGGGTTCATGTATAGTAAAAGTATAAAACCTAGATGGGAAAGTTACGTACTAAATTCATGATAGTGTTTGCCTTTGGAGAAAGAGGTGAAGAATGTCTTTGGGGAGGAGTACAAAGGGACTTCAATTTTATCAGAAATCTTGAATAGGTCAATTAAAAAAAAAACCTGCAGCAGATCTGGCAAAACGTTAGCATTCACCAATTATATGATAGGTACATGGATGCTTGTGATATTTTCTCTGCATTTTTAAATATCTTTACATTTTTTTCCAAATCATAAAAGTAAAAGAAAAGCAGCTAGTAAAGAATTCTCTGATAGAAATTTCACCTGTGTAGATAAATTGAGTCAATTGTCTAAAATTTTGAGGCAAGGAACTTTATAATTATCTGCCTTAGAATGGAATCTCCATAAAAATAATATAGATGGTAATATTAATAAAACTACTGAAATGAATAAAGCAGATTCTATAGGTATCAACATGGATAGTTGTCAAAAATCATATTGAGGAGAAAAAGTAAGCTGCAAAATGACATGTACACTAGTGTACCATTTATAAAGAAAATTTAAAGTACACAAGCATGGGTATAGATATTTACATATAAATATATAAGCAATTAGGTAATAAAGGTATAATAATAAATGCTGGAAGAATACACTCTTTATAATACTGATTACCTAGGGAAGTAAGGAGGCAGAAAGTTGAATTAGGGAGGGAAATAAAGTGACATTTAGCTCTATCTGCAATCTTTCAATATAAATTAAAAAAAAAAAACCCTGAAGCAAACATGACAAATATTTTACATTTGATAATTCTAGGAAGTAAATACACAAATGTATGTTATTCTTGATGTATATGTATTTTTAATTTCCAAAAGAAAAAGTACTGAGGAATTACAAATAAAATGCACATAATTCAACAGTATATAAGTAAAGCTTGTGTACATCAAAAACCGTGCTATGACTATTTTTAGAAATTATCCTGTTTGTTTTTCTATGTGTTTTTAATTTTTCAAAAATCAGAGGAAAAAAAGCAATGAAGAAATGCAAAAAAAAAAAAAAAAATCAAACATATACCTGATCACATAAAAAGAAAACCCTGCACAATCACAGTGAGCAATTCTATATCATTTGCTGCATTTTCTTATTTTTAATTTTTGTCAAAAGAAAAATAAAAGATGTTGCCTAATTGGAAACGTGACTTTCTATTATTAAAATTGTGGGAGTCCATTTTAATGTGTTTATCTCGCTGCTAGTCTATAATTTATATTTCAGCGTGGAAATTTGTTTGTATGCCTGTGACAGGTTAATGCAGTTTAAACATGCATTTTTCTTTCGTTGGTTGAATAGTTAAATCGTTACTCAAAGGATTTTAAGTTTCAATTTCAACCATGAGAGGATTCTTTGCTTTTTCAAGGTTAGAAATGTTTCTGGTTCAAAACGCTATTAATTAATGGCTACGTAGTGGATCTATTTAGGGAACTGGTACCGACTCCGGATTAACAGTGGAACTGTTAAATGAGAAAACTTTTTTTGATGCAGACTTGGGGATATTTTAAATTTGGTCTGACAGCGGTGGACAGAAATGCAATGTAATTCCAGCTCGCTTAACTAACAACCGTAATTATGAATCGAAAGACATATCAGGTATTAGCATTTTTTTTCCTTAAAAAAAAAAGTTTCTCGGACTCCGCCGGACACCCAGCTGGCGGAGGACCAGCGGGCGCGGGCGGGGGGGGGGCGCGGGGAGCGAAGCCGGCAGGCTGCCCAGAAGTTACGATCGGGGAGTTTTCTCTTTATTAAAATTACCTGGCTCACCAGCAGAGGCAAGAAAGCGAAGACAAGATAATTTCTTAGGCTGTTAAAAATGACTTAGCCCGGTGGGCCCCGCGTTCCGAGGGGGTGTCCTGCGGGCCGGGGCGGGTCCCGCCGCCCCCGCGGGCTCCGGTGCGTCAGGGGCGCGTCAGGCGGGGCGGGCTCCGCGCGGGG
>NC_048218.1:191144524-191147641 GCF_002007445.2 Ailuropoda melanoleuca | reverse complement strand
CCCGGGGCCGTCCCCGGCGCGGCCCCTGGGGCCAGCCCCGCCCCCGCCACGGGTCCGGTGCCCCGTCGGAGGCCGGTTACACCTGCTGCCAAGCGCCACCGCTGCCCCTTTCCGGGCTGCAACAAAGCCTATTACAAGTCGTCGCATCTGAAGTCCCACCAGCGCACCCACACGGGAGAGCGCCCTTTCTCCTGCGACTGGCTCGACTGCGACAAGAAGTTCACGCGCTCCGACGAGCTGGCCCGCCACTACAGGACGCACACGGGCGAGAAGCGCTTCTCCTGCCCCCTCTGCCCCAAGCAGTTCTCCCGGAGCGACCATCTGACCAAGCACGCTCGCCGTCACCCAGCCTATCATCCCGACATGATCGAGTACCGCGGGCGCCGTCGCACTCCCCGCATCGACTCGCAACCCACCGGCATGGTGGACAGCTCCAGCTCCGTCCCCGGCCAGGCGCCCAGCCTCACCAGCTGCCTGTCTGACAGTCATTGCTGTTAGTTGTCCCTGCAAGGACGATCCCCCAGGCCGTTGCCCCTGCCTTTTCTTTGCCCAACCCTCTTTTCCCAGAGTCGTCAGACCAAGGCACAGACTGGTTCCTCCGCTTCGAGGGTCGGTCCAGGCAGGCACGTTGGACCCTGGGGAGGGACTGGGGGCCCGAAAATAGCAGGAATTCTTACAACACGTTTATCAACCTAAAAAGGAGGGTTGCCTCAAGACAGCTCCCTGGAACTGGTGAGAAGGGATGAACCCCGGTACTCTCCAGAGTCCTGAAGATTCTCCCTCCCCCTGGAACCAGAGATGTGAAACTGGAATTCTCAGGTGCCTGAGGAGCTCCCAGTCTCAAAGGACTCTGGTGTCTTACCCACCCACCAGGGCGGACCTTGGAGAGGGGGGCAGGGGTGGCAGTCTTGGAAATGTCCAGGACTGGGATGGTGAGAGGCCTTTGGAAACAGAAATGATTTCTATTTCTGTAAATAGCAATGTTTACTAATTTATTTTTAGTATCTTTTAAACAGGGATCCCAGGTTGATGGGAGGTTGATGTCCTCCACTCCCCAATTGCCCCAGCTACCTCTGCTAGGAGAGGCCATGTAAGAGTCCATGTGAATGTATGGCTGGGAGATGCTTCTTGGTGTCTGGGGAGCGGTGTGAGTCTGTTTGCAGGTCCTGTTGCATGGTTTGGAACCCTGCGCTTGTGTGGTAGCCTTTCTTCCCATTTGGATTCCTACTTGGGGAGGGGAATTTCCTGGCTCACTCTCACAGTGAGATTGGTTTAAAATTTTGTAAACAACCACAAAAGCACCAGAAATGAAAGAGTGGTCCAGGCTAGTTCCCCTTTCACCCTCTGGTGACTTTGGGTGAGATAGGTCCAAAACAAGACCTTTCAGGACCATTGTTAACATTCAGGGAAATAGGGGCATGTGGTTCCAGCTGCCCAGTCCAAGTAATCTCAGGTGTGGTAGATTCTGTTCATTTCCTAGTGGCTAATGAGGGGTTTATTTCCCTTGGGAACTGTGCATTTTTGTTTTTGCAGCAAATGAGTTGATGGTTTTGGGAGGGGAAGATGTGAGTGGCTTTCTCCAAACATCTGGTTGCCCTGGATTTGGGGAAGGACTAGCAAGGTAAAAACTATTATCAAATAAGAGGACCCTTCTCCCATTACCTTGAAGTCCCTCCAAGTTCCACCCTCAGGACCCCTCTGCCCCAGTGCAGGAATCAAGCATCAGCAGTATTTATTTTTCTATATGTATCTCTGCTGCTATGAATGAAGTCGTTGGCCACTCTGCTTATGTATGTGTGAATGTGTATACATGTGACCCTTTTACTAGAGATGGGGCTGAAAGGAATTTCTTGCTCTGGTACGGTCCCTGCGGCCCCCTCCTGAATGTCTTGTAATAGTCCATCAATCCCATTTGTGGAGGGTGCCATAATCTCAAAGGACATAACAGGCATCTAGATAAACAAACTGCTTTCCCCTGTTTTGCAGATGAAGACACCGAAGCCTAGAAAAGTTTAAAGTCTCGTGCTGAGTTGCTGGCAAAAGCCATGACTAGAACTTAGGTATTTGGCTTTCTAAGTGACTCTTTCCCTCAGGCTTGGTTACCTCATCTCCTCTCTCTCTGGGCCCTTAGTCAAAGGACACCACTCTCCCTTCCTGCCACCAGTATTCCCTCCCTCCCTCCCTAATCCCTATTACTTCTAAGTTCCTTCAAATGTCCAGTCCCTGCTGAACTCTTTGCCTGTTGTGTTTAACACCAAAGCCCTTTCCCCAGTAGGTTGAGTCTATTCCCTCCTTCCACACCATGTGGACCTACAATGGGAATGACTGTTTGGCATGTGGGGAAAGACTATCTTTTGACCTGGTAGATTAATTTTCAGTGCCAATTCTATTCTTCCTCTGGTCCTAGGCATTCTATTTTCCTTGAGAGAGTGAGTGATACAAACTTGACATGGGATTCTACCAGGTGCTCCTGCACTAAGTGAGGGAAAGGTCCTTAAGAAGGACCCAAAGGGTATGCCCTATGACTTTGAAGAGGTCAGTGTTTCCTGATGCAGACTCAGCAGGGTGGGTGGGGCTCTTGTTGAATTACATATGGGAAGAGGAGGCCCCCAATTATGGAGGTGGGATTTGGTGGTAGGAAGAGTCCTCCTTTGCTCTGTTTGTCTCCTCAGCTGGGACTGGACAGGAAGGGCACTCTGGGCCCCCTTGAGGATTGTCATTTCCCCTTTGTCTCCTTCAGTAGAAGATCTGCCATCGGGTAGATGAACAATGAAGCTAACAGGAGAGAGACTCCCACTAACTATTCTGGAATTGGGCTCAAGAATGCTTGGCTTTTCCAACCACCCTTTGATAAATAACTTTTGATTCTCAAGCTTCTAAGCAGTGTCCTTATTTGGGTTTTTCGACCTGGGGGACTTTTGTCTGTGGGTGGTCTCTGACAATCTAAGTGTGGCATGTCTTCCAATGATGATTCCTAGGACTTGGGATGGTGGGGAGGCGGGGCGGGGGGGACATTCAAAACACTAGAGTAGCCAGATAATGGAGGCAAGATATATAGGCTAGTCTTTTTTTTTTTTTTTAAGATTTTATTTATATTACGGGGTGCCTGGGTGGCTC
>NC_048218.1:190999561-191144055 GCF_002007445.2 Ailuropoda melanoleuca | reverse complement strand
GAGCACAAACGGGGAGGGGCAGAGGGAGAAGTAGGCTCCACAGTGAGCAAGGAAAGGGGGGGAGGGGGAGAAAAGACATAAGCAGGGGGAGGGGGAGAGGAAGAAGCAGGCTCCCCACTGAGCAGTGAGCCTGATGTGGGGCTTGATCCCAGGACCCTGGGATCATGACCTGAGCCAAAGGCAGATGCTTAACTGACTGAGCCACCCAGGTGTCCCATAGGCTAGTCTTTCTTAGTCTTTCTTAGTCTTGTTAAACAGATGGAGCTCAATTAGTGAATGAGTCTGGGGATTAGTTGGGGTCAGCCTGAGCCTCTGGGCTCATCCCCACCCAGGCCATACTGAGTTCTGATGTAGGAATGACCGAATCTAGTAACAGAATCTACTGATAGAACTCTTCCTGAATTCTGGTTTGGAAGCTGGGAATGAATGCAGGTTAGATCTTGGGTGCAAGGGAATTGGACCCGAGTCCCTGCTGGGAGGGTGTGAAGAGTACAGGCCTTTCCCCTATCCCCAGGGACAAGAATCTGTCATTTGTCCCTGTATCCCTGTTCTCCAAGTAGACAACCACACTGGATACTACTCTTGGCCCGTCTACCTCTTATTCACTTTTCCCCAAAGGAAGGTTGTGTTCTCTGATGGAGACACAGGGAAGAGGGTCATTGTACACACACACACACACACACACACACGCACAGACACACCCACACACGTGCGTTCTAAGCTCTCTTCTTTCTCTTGTACCCTTTTGCCTACAATGTGTATGCAGTTCATTCAGATCCAGCTTTCACCTAATAAGCACACCTGCTGAGGCCCAGACCTGTCTTCCAGAGGCAGGTCTAAGGAGCACTGCTCTCTGTTTCCACTTCTGGAGCAGCCACGCCCCCTTGCAGCAATCCAGGTAAGTGTTGCTTTGTATATTCTCCTTTGGGTGGGTAATCTCAATATCAGGAATTGGGAGTGATGGGAGAGGCAAATGGTATTAGAAGGCCCAATTCTGGCCATAGATACAGCTTCATCAACAAAATACTGATATTTTGATCCTTATTACTCTGATTTCTATGTATATTACACAGGTGGCTGAGAACTTAGAGGGGAAAGGGATACGATTTCTTTTCTCCCTTAAGCCCCAACACATGCAAATATGCTTTGGCTGTATATCTTGAGAAATGGGCACTTTGATAGGAATTAGGGAACCAAAATAAGACATTTGGAGATGGGATGTCTGGTGTGCCAGGGCACAGGCCTTTGGCACCTTAGTGATCTTGGACCATTCAGTTCTTTGGGCTTTTCAAGTCCTAGCAGCTTATAGTAACTAGCTTCCATACCCAAGCTACTTTTTTTTTTTCTTAAAGATTTTATTTATTTGGGATAGAGAGAGCACAAGCCAGGAAGCGGGAGAGGGAGAAGCAGGCTGCCCACTGAGCAGGGAGCCAGACACAGGGCTCGATCCCAGGACCCTGGGATCATGACCTGAACCAAAGGCAGGTGCTTAACTGACTGAGCCACCCACGAGCTGTCCCCCCCCCCAAGCTACTTTTTTGGAGGTACTGGACATAGGACTCTGCAAAAGTAGGCTGCACAGGCCACTGTGGCTGATCTTAATTCACATAGATATAGTTGAGACAGGCTTGCTACAGAATGGAGAAACACTATTTTTTTTTTTAAGATTTATTTATTTGAGAGAGACAGAGAACACAGGGTGGGGCAGAGGGAGAGGGAAAATCCTGAAGCAGACTCTGCACTGAGCACGGAGCCTGAGGGGCTTGATCCCAGGGCTCTGAGATCATGACCTGAGCTGAAATCAAGAGTCGGACACTTAACGGACTGAGCCACCCTGGCACCCCGGGAGAAGCACTATTGAATGGAACAATTTGTGCTGCCTTTATTGTCAGCCAGAATTGTAGATGAGGACTTTAAGGTACAATGGCATAAGTTCCGTGTGAGCTTCAAAACACAAGTTTAGCAGATTCTATCCCTAAAACTGTGCTGGGGATTAGCAGATGGCATTAGATCAGCCTCACCCAATTTGGTTCCCTTTTATCTTTTTTTTTTTTTTAAGATTTTTATTTATTTATTTGAGAGAGAGGGAGCATGAGCTGGAGAGGGGCAGAGGGGGGAGGGAGAAGCAGGCTCCTTGCAGAGCAGGGAGCCCCACATGGAACTCCATCCCAGGAGTCTGGGATCGTGACCTGAGCTGAAGGCAGAAACTCAACTGACTGAGCCACCCAGGCGACCTGTTCCCTTTTATCTTGATCTGAATTGCCTCCTTTATAGGGCCAAGGAGAGACCTACGGGAGGGACCAAGTTCTTTATTTCACAAGGGGTATCTAGAGTAACCTTCTATTTTTGTCCCAAGTTGGTGCCAGGTATGTTGCCTATATAAACCCTGACAGTGAAATTTCAGGGACTCAATCTGTGTTTTATCACAGAAGAATGATGGATTTTAATCATAAATATAAAAAAGAGGATGCAAATGTTTATTATATATGGGCTTGGGGTAGAGAGAAGCCATGCCATTATAACCCCAAAGAATAGGAAGAGTATTTTTAAAGGATGTGCCTGGATTCTTCTTTCCCTAGGAATCAAGTCTTTTGAGGAAATACAGTAGGAATATTTGTTTCAAATATATGTTTAGATCTTGATGTCAAAATGGAAGAGTGGGAGGGTAAAAAATGAATAAAGACGGGTTGATTGAACTAGAGGGAGGGAAGGATTTCCTTAGAAAAAAGGTTGTGTTCTTAGAGGATAGAATTCATAATACAAATGGAAAATTAAAAAAGGTCAGAAGTCAACCAATGTTAAAGATAAGACTATAGAAGAGGGTGATAGTTTAGTCATTACTAAGTTAGAGGAGGTGACTGGAACCCACTGAGTTATAATAGAAGAAGACGAGCTCTCAGAGAGAAAACAAGAATGCCTACTTCTGACAGGGATCTCAGATCCAAGGGAATATTAAGAGATACCTACCTAAATCTGTAGATAAACCATTAGAAAATCATCCTTTTAACACTGAGATAGGTTGGATAAAGAATATGTAGACAATACTTTCAACTTTTTTGGTTAGTCTCAGGAATATCACTGTTGAAATGGAATAGGAATACTCGGGGTGCCTGGGTGTCTCAGTCTGTTGAGCCTAGAACTCTTGATTTTGACTCAGGTGTTGATGTCAGGGTCCTGGGATCCAGCCCCAAGTCAGGCTCTGTGCTCAGTGTGGAGTCTGCTTGTCCCTCTCCCTCTGCTCCTTTCTCTCTCTCTCTCTCTCTCTGAAATAAATTAAAAAAAAAAAAGAAATAGAATAGGAATACAAATATGGCTCAGAGAACGTACAGAGTTAGGTCTCTAAGGGAAAGCATAGGGCAGAAGAAACACATGTTATATATCAAAGTTCTTAATAGAAATCAGGAAGAAATAAGCATAATCATCTAAGTTGATTCCCAAATAAGTATTTGTGAAAACTTAACAGCAATTTGTGATTTAATTTGAAAACACCTTGGCAAACTAGTACCAAAAAAAGATAATTTTTTAATTAATAGAGTATCCATCAAAAGGCTACAGTAAACACCAAACTTATTGTTCAAAGATTACAGGCATTTTTATTGACCATATAGTAAGAAGAGCAGTCTTAAAAACTCCAGGCAGGTAATCACATAAAAACACAACAAAAATATAACCAAAACTCATGCATTGAAAATGTAAAAGCAAACCTCTACATGACTCAGGCAAGAGGGACAATTACAAAATTTAGACCTGAATGAAAACCAAAAGCACTACATAGCAAAACTTCTGTGATGCAAGAAAACAGCTGGGGGAAGAAATGCTCTTTATAGCCTTAAATTGTTTATCAAAAAAAGAAAAAAGAAGGGACACCTGGGTGGCTCAGTTGCTTAAGCAGCTGCCTTCGGCTCAGGTCATGATTTTAGAGTCCTGGGATTGAGCCCCGCATCCAGCCCCCGCTGGGGAGTCTGATTCTCTCTCTGCCCCTCACCCTGCTCTCATGCTCGTGTGCTCTCTCTCAAATAAATAAGATCTGGAAAAAAAAAAAAAGAAATATTGAAAGTGAATGAACTAAGCTTTCATCTCTGAAAGAAAAGGAAAACAAACCCAAACAAAGTAGAAAAAGACATTACCATGGACCATGCATTCTCATTATGGAAGATACTGCTCCCAAGGTAGCGAAAATTGGTTCTTGAGGAGTCAGAACATGTTTGATAGGACAATGATGGTGGCCCTTCAGAAGGCCATACAACATAAAGAGAAATACACTATATAGGTAGTTTGGGATTTGGGGAGGAGGTGATAATTAGGGAAAAAAATGTCTTGAAAGTCTCCTATTTGGGGCGCCTGGGTGGCTCAGTCGTTAAACGTCTCCCTTCGGCTCAGGGCGTGATCCCGGCGTTCTGGGATCGAGCCCCACATCAGGCTGCTCTGCTGGGAGCCTGCTTCTTCCTCTCCCACTCCCCCTGCTTGTGTTCCCTCTCTCGCTGGCTGTCTCTATCTCTGTCGAATAAATAAAAAAATAAAATCTAAAAAAAAGAAAAAGAAAAAAGAGAGAAGCCACAAAAAAAGTTATCAGGAATAAAAAATGTGAAATCATGGCAACACATGAGCAGGTTTTAAAAATCACAGCAGAATAACACAAAAAACTTTATATCAATAGAATTGAAAAACATGGGGGCACCTGGGTGGCGCAGTCATTAAGCGTTAAGCGTCTGCTTTCAGCTCAGGGCGTGATCCTGGCGTTATGGGATCGAGCCCCACATCAGGCTCCTCCGCTATGAGCCTGCTTCTTTCTCTCCCACTCCCCCTGCTTGTGTTCCCTCTCTCACTCGCTGTCTCTATCTCTGTTAAATAAATAAATAAAATCTTTTAAAAAAATGGATAATTTCATAGGAAAATAGAAAATTTTAAGATAGTATAAGAAAATGTAGAAAAATCAGAAATTGAAATGGCAAATGGTATTCTCCAAAATGGCATTAGGTCTAGGTGGTTGTATAGGTAAATTCTTTAAATTTTTAAGAAACAGAGAATTTCCATCTTTAATAAATTGTTCCAAATCATAGAAAAAAGATAGAAAATTATCCAGTTTACTCTATATGATATAGTTAAGCTAATTGTAATATCAAAACAAGACAAGTAAAAGACCAAAAAACCCTGCAAGAAACAAACAAACAAAAAAAACCCTAACCACATTTATCTATAAAGATGGGTGCAAAAATCCTGAGGAATGGGGCGCCTGGGTGGCACAGCGGTTAAGCGTCTGCCTTCGGCTCAGGGCGTGATCCCGGCGTTATGGGATCGAGCCCCACATCAGGCTCCTCCGCTATGAGCCTGCTTCTTTCTCTCCCACTCCCCCTGCTTGTGTTCCCTCTCTCACTCGCTGTCTCTATCTCTGTTAAATAAATAAATAAAATCTTTTAAAAAAATGGATAATTTCATAGGAAAATAGAAAATTTTAAGATAGTATAAGAAAATGTAGAAAAATCAGAAATTGAAATGGCAAATGGTATTCTCCAAAATGGCATTAGGTCTAGGTGGTTGTATAGGTAAATTCTTTAAATTTTTAAGAAACAGAGAATTTCCATCTTTAATAAATTGTTCCAAATCATAGAAAAAAGATAGAAAATTATCCAGTTTACTCTATATGATATAGTTAAGCTAATTGTAATATCAAAACAAGACAAGTAAAAGACCAAAAAACCCTGCAAGAAACAAACAAACAAAAAAAACCCTAACCACATTTATCTATAAAGATGGGTGCAAAAATCCTGAGGAATGGGGCGCCTGGGTGGCACAGCGGTTAAGCGTCTGCCTTCGGCTCAGGGCGTGATCCCGGCGTTATGGGATCGAGCCCCACATCAGGCTCCTCCGCTATGAGCCTGCTTCTTCCTCTCCCACTCCCCCTGCTTGTGTTCCCTCTCTCGCTGGCTGTCTCTATCTCTGTCGAATAAATAAATAAAATCTTAAAAAAAAAAAATCCTGAGGAAAATATCAGAAATTCCAATCAGTGGTGAATGAAAAAATAATGCATTATGATCATAGAAAATTTATCTAAAAATGCAATATTAATTCAATAATAGAGATCAATCAATATCATTCACTTCATTAACTGAAGAAAGGAGAAAATCAATGTCTTTCTTATATGCCAGCAGTCATCAATCAGAAAATGTAATAGACTAAGTGATATCGGATATTGTAGCAATTAATAACACAAAAACCTTTGTAGGTAAGGCTATAAAGCTTTTACTGAATGACGTAAAGGAAAATATGACTAAGTAGAGATAAATACTGTATCTGTGGCTGCTAAAACTCAATACTATAAGGATGTCAGTCTTTTTCTCAAATTTATATACTTAATTCAACTTCAATCAAAACCCCAAAAAGATTTTTAATGAAACTTTTTCAAGGAAATATTATAGTAGATTGTGGGGGATGGGGAGAAAGGGAGGGAGAATTGTTTTACAGATACCAATATGTTACAATGCTGTGGACATTAAAACAGTGTGATATGGTGCAGGAATAGACAAATGGGTGAGTGGAATTGCATGAAGAACTCAGAAATAGATCTGTGAATATTGAGGAGTTTGGCATATGAGAGAGATGGCATTTCACATCAGAGAAGAGAGGGCACACACAGAAAAGACAGACTAGTTTGCTAATGCTATTGAGATAATTGGCTTTTCATGACAAAATAAAATACAAAATTACTTTCTATATCAAATCTTTCAGAAAAATAAATTTCAGGTTGGTAAATATCTAAATATTTTTAAGCCATAAAAAGTATTAGTAAGAAAGAAAACCCTAGGAAATATCATATTGGATAAGGAAGACTTTCTTACTAAGGACACCAAAAAAATTTTTTTTAAAGATTTTATTTATTTGAGAGAGAGTGAGTGAGAGAGAGTGAGCACACGAGCAGTGGGAGAGGAAGAGGGAGAAGCTGAGCAGGGAGCCCGGTTCGGGCCTTGATCCCAGCACCCTGGGATCATAACCTGAGCGGAAGGCAGATGCTTAACTGACCGAGACACCCAGGTGCCCCAGGACACAACATTTCTTGAAAATAAAAATTCAAAGAGGGAAAAGATAGATTTAGCTGCATCAAAATTCTAAGATGTTTCATATCTGAAAACCTAAACAAAGTTAAAGATCAAGCTACACTCTGAAAAAAAAAATTAACAAGCACTGAATTAATATCCAGAATATATAAAGTTCCAAAGCTGTAAGAGATAAGGACCCAACAATGTGGTCAACAAGCAATTTAAAGAAAGAACCGGGATTGAGTGACGGTCAGTGGATCTTAAGCCTTATGTATATAAATGCTTTTGCTCTTTTAAAAGGAGAATATCTTCATGTGTTGCTTACATAAATTAAAAATTTTAATAATATTTTCTAGGAGGGAAAAATGCTATTGGTTCAAAAAGGAAAGCACATGGTAAAATAGGAAATGATATACTGGGAAAATGTTAATAAAAGTAAGGAAGTGTGACAAAATATCAGTCAAAACAAAATTCAAAGTACAAAACAGTGGGTCAAAGAGGTTATTTTCTATGGAGAGAAAGCGTAGTACACTAAGAATCTAAAGCAGTCGAGAACCTTTCTGCCCACATATTAGGGGTGTCAGCTCAGGCGCTCTAGTGCCTGTCCCAGGACGTGGACAGGGCTTTCTTCCCCCATCCCTCACTAGGAGTTCAGAGACCCATTCCCATTTTCGAAGCTCATTGCAGGGAGATGGGGAGATGGCCAACAAAGGTTAAATCAAGGAGGAACCAAGCCCAATCTAAGTTCCCTCAGGAAAACCCCCTCCAACCCCGGGACTCTTCTTTCCTTTCTTCACCTTCAGAATACTCTCTGTCTCTCTCATTTTTCCACAGTAGCTCTCGATGACCCAGAGCCTGACCTAGAATGCTTGTTCCCCTTTCAAAATATTCTAGTTTAGTAAACGGGAAGAAAATAAAAACAATTTAAACATTCACAAACATTTACAGGACGGTAGGTGACTGCATCTATAGCTAAGCGCACCTTATTAAACATACTCCCAATTTGTTAATGATAGAGGAAAAATTTAAGTTTGTCAGTCTCTCTCTCTCTCTCTCTCTCTCTCTCTCAGGGCTGCCTCCTTCCAAGGGTCTCCCTCCTTCCTACCCTGGTTTCTGAATGCTGGGAGCTTACGTATTCCTTTGAGGGCAGAAAGGGAAGCAGTCTCAGGGCTGTATTCTGTGCTGTTCTCTGGTCCTCACTTATTTTCCATGCTGTGTGGTTGTTCTGGGAATCCCTAAGCATATAGAGCTTGTGCCCAATGAGTTGCAATGGGTCCTATCTGGTTCTTCGGCTGCCTTTTTCATACTGCTGGAGCCTATGTTCCTACTGTAACCTCTCATTGTGAGGTCTCTGTGGAGAGACTTGGTCTTATTCCAAATGCAGACCCTGTCTGGACCTTGGGTTCTCCCAGCATTTCTTGACCCTCTTACCCAAGGCATGAAAAACACTCTGGTTCCTCTTCATACACACCAAGGCCACAGGGAACTGGTGTGTAGACACAGGTCCATCTGCCTAGACACCTCGCAGCCATTTCAGAAGTACTTCTGGAATGGTACCATATTGCCCCAGCACCACACTGAACACGGAGTAGAAGTGAAGGACCAGCTCAAGCGTTCCAGATTCTGCCTCAACCTCATCTGGGGTTCCTGAGGTTGTGTCGATCTTCCCCATTCTGGGCCAAAGCCCAAGGAATAAAGGGGTTGATGGAGTCCTTCTAAGGTATCTAAGCACCAAGTAAGCCTAGTGTTTACTTCTCTAACCTTCCCCCACGCTTGGCTCTTCCAACTGGAAAAACACTTCACTTCCTCCTTCAGTAGGTGGCAACTTCCCACCATCATACTCCAACTCTGCTCCAGGCTCCAGGCTTTCCTCTTAATATTTAAGAGTGTTTAAAATTCAGAACTTCCTTTACTTTCCCAACAAAGCTTTTAAGACTATTATTCAGCTATAGGCTTCAAAAGCCGAACTAGAATCATTACTTACCTTTGCATTCCTGCTCTAACATTCATGATGTTCTCTGAGGCAAATGGATGCCTCTGGGTAAAAAGGGAGTGGTCACATGGGAGAAAATAAGGGGAAAAAATCACATTAATATTTTTCAAAACACCTCCACCACACCAATTTTTAGTCTGGTTAAAGATTAAGTTATTAGTTCTGAAGGTAGAGCTAAGAACAGGGTTTTCCCTCCCTCTAACTGATTGGGTCCTAATAAGAGAACGTACTTACAAAATAGAAATAAAATGAAAGGAAGTTTAGTCAGTCTTCCGCAGACCCCTAGAATCAGGAAAAGCTCAAGGGAAAGGAAAGATTACAATCATCAGTGCCCTGAGCAGAGTATGTATGGCACAAGTAAATGGCAGAGAGGGTATCAGCAGTATCTTGTCACCCTGCTGGTCCCCAAGGAGTTCTAGGGCCACTCATCCAGTCAAGACAGGGAAGGCAATTTGGTCAGTGGGTTCCAGCAGGGGTCAGCAATGGATTGGACTGGAGCGTATCTAGCAGCCCCAAAGGCGGTGCTAGAAGCTTTCCTTCTGGGGCTATGTGTACTCATGGCTTTTACCTAAAAGAATCAGGCTTTCATGGGCCAGGACTACATTTCAACAAATATTTATTGAGCATTTACAATGTGTCAGGCACTGTTATAGGCACTTAGGATATATATGTGGGGAAAAAAAAGATCCCTGCCCGTATGATTTTATATTCTAGCGGAAGGGATATAGAAAATAAACAAGTGGATTATAGTATATAATTCCAAAAGATATGGGATTAATAAAAAATAGAGCAGGCTAAGTGGGATCAGGAATGCTGGGTGGGAGCAGGGATTAGATCGAGGTAATAAATAGGGTGATCTGGATAGGCTTCGTTGTGCAAATAAGACACGAATAAGGACTTGAAGAAGAAGAAGGGGAAAAAGCCAGGGGGAAGTGTCCAGGCAGGAGGAACAGCGAAAGAAACAACCATAGGGAATGAGATAATTAGAAAAACAAAATGAAAAAACCAAACCAGAAAGGAGAGCAACATTGTAGGAGCAGGTTTTGGTCAGAAGGAAGAGGGGATGCCGGATCATTGGACCTTATAGGCCGTTGTTATGACAAAGGCTTTTTCTCTGGGTGAAATGGAGAGTCAGTGAAGATTTTGAGCAGAAGCATGATATGATCTACTTTGGGCTTAAAAGGATCATTCTGACTGCTGTTGGAAGGATTTAAACCAGGAAATATGTTGGGAGACAGTGTAATTAATCTAGGTAAGAGATGACGGTGGCTTAGAGAAGGCGGTGAGAAGTGGTCAGATTCTGATATTTTTAAAAGGATAAGCCAATAGACTTTTCGAAAGGATTTGCTATGCGGAGTGAGAGAATGAGAAGAATCAGAGAGACTCAAAGTTCTTTGACCTGAGCGCTGGGGGGATGGAGTTGCTATCAACTGAGATGAGGAAGGCGAGAAGTGCAGGCAGGTTTGTAGGGGAAAAGAAGTGTTCAGTTTTGGACATGTTGAGTTTGAGTATGTTAAATATCCCAGTGGAAAATTTGAATACACAGTGAAGTCAGCCTGGAGTTGGAGAGAAAGGTCTGGGCTAGAGATAAACACTTGGGAATTAACAGCGCACTGAAAGCTCTCAGTCCACATCAGCTCCTGAAGAGAGTGTGTACAGAGGGAGAAGAGAAGGGCTAAGACTGATCCCTGTGGCACTCCAACATGACCAACTGAGAGAGCTGAGGAGGAAGCAACAAAGGAGACCGAGGTGTGTCCAGAGAAGTAGGAGAAAGCCAAGAGCATGATGGCCCAGAAGCCTAGTAAAGAAAGTATCCAAAAAGGGAATGGTCCGCTTGGCCAGGTGCTCATGCTATTTTCAAGTAGGATGAGACGTGGGGAGCTGGCCATTCACTTTAGCCACTAGATGGTCATTAGTGACCTTGATAAGAGTACTTGGGTGGTGGAGTGGTAGGAGTAAATGCCAGATTGCAACGGTTTAGGAAAAATGAAGGAAAGAACCTGAAGACCATGATTATAGGGCACTATTTGGAGACATTTTCCTGCAAATGGGAGCAAAGAAATGGAATGAAAATTATTAGGAAAAAATGGGGTCAAGGAAAATGATCGTTTTTTTTTTTTTAATGAGAAAAGGGGCTCCTGAGTGACTCATTCATTTGAGGGTCTGCCTTTAGCTCAGGTCAGGATCCCAGGGTTCTGGCATCGAGCCCCCAAGTTGGGCTCCCTGCTTAGCAGGGAGTCTGCTTCTCTGTCTCCCTCTGCCCTTCTCCCTCCCACCGCTTGTGCTCTGTCTCTCTCACACACTCTTTCTCAAATAAATGAATAAAATCTTTATTAAAAAATGAGGGAAAACAGCCTGTTTATATGCTAATGAAAATGATCCAGTAGGAAGTTAAAAGTTGCTAATGCAAGACAGAGATGGGGAGAATTGAAGGGGGGATATTCCTTTTTTTTTTTTTTTTTTTTTTTTTTTTAGATTTTATTTGAGAGAGAGTGAGTGCACAGAAGCCAGGGAAGAGGCGGAGGCAGAGGGAGAAGCAGGCTCCCCACCGAGCAGGGAGCCCAATGCAGGACTCAATCCCAGGACCCTAGATCATGACCTGAGCTGAAGGCAGACACTTAATGGACTGAGCCACCCAGGTGCCCTGAAGGAGTGATATTCTTGAGGAGGCAAGGGCATTGGAATCTAATGCACAGGTGGAGGGATTAGTTTTAGCTAGGAGTGTGGATATTTCATCTTTGAAGCAGTTGAAGATTCAGATCTCTTCCCCATTAAGGTCTGTCTGACATTATAATGGCCCCTTAGTTACTCAATTACTACTACAAAGTCTATAATGGGGCATTTGCGTCCCTGATGAATTTCCAGGTTGGACAGTAAAAGGAAAAGGTCCATCAAGAGTTTTGAGGTATTAATTCTGAGTTTCATATCGTATATACCTTTGTCCTTAGATTGTTAATATTTCATAATTTCTCTTCCCAGCACCATCTTTAAGGATAAAGTGAGGCATTTTGATCTTCTTTATAACTGGAGTGACTGAGACAGAGTCTTCTAGTCCATTTTGGTGACATGGTGGCCATTAGCTATAGTAATGTCCTTGTAACAGACAATCTTGCCTTGTTGCCCAGGAGGTCCTGAACATGTATTCGATTCTAGTTAGAGGACCACTGTGATTGTGTTGAGGGTCTGGTTCATCCTGATGTAGTTCCTATGCTATAAATGTGGTTTTGTTTTGGAGATCTACCTCCCCGTCTTCCCAAGTATTTGTATAGCTAACGCAAAACACTCTTCTCAGGCAGCCATCAGCTTAATGGGTTTGGGGTCATACACAATGTCACAGTGATATTCCCCTGGATTATTTGTGAGATTTGCCCTTGCCCCTCACTGTGTGTGTTTTGGGTCTAGCATTAAAGAGTCCCAGCATTCGTTCTTTATACTTTGGTGGAGACATAAGACACTTTATTGCCTAGGGAGCGGTAGGTCAACCATTCTGTTATTGCCCAGAATATCAAGTTTTCTGCAACAAAAGCAGAAAGCTTTTCTCCAGGGCTGTAATTAGATGCTCTCAATGGCAACATGCACATCCAGAGGGTCAGGGACCACTTTTTTTGGTTTTGTTTTTAAGACTCCATGTTCTGCCAGAGCTATAGGAGGGACAACACCTAACCAGGAGGCCTCGACACACAGAGGCCAATCAAGAAGCCCCAAGATAGAAGATTGATGGGTGACTAAGTAGATAAGCTATAATAAGATACTGGTAACGCGATCAGTTTACAAGGCACTGAGTCTTCTTTGAGAAAGCTACCTTCAGGGGAAAATCCATGTGACAATAGGCAATTAATGTTCAGACGTGAGGAAAGGCACTGGGATTTTGGAGCTTGGATATCCACAAATACCTCTGAACGGGCTCTCTTAGGGGACTGACATAATCCTGCAAGAAAATTTTGAGGGAGAAGGGAACACCAGGAGAAAGGTCTTGCTGTTCCACAAAGTGGCGCAAGTCAGTAGAACTCAAGCAACTATGGTTAAGTATGCGGAGAGTACGCTGTTGAGCATCACAAGTAAGGGGGGTGCTGCGGTGGGAGTGCACAGAGTTCGAAAGGAAAGCATTGACCATACGAATGGCAGCAAATAATTGTAGTAGGTGCTATATCTGAGCCAAGCTAAAGACCCACACAATGATCTACGAGTCACCTGTGGCCAATCTTTTTAAGAGGCCGTATGCAAGAATTAAGAGATAAAAAGTAGGAAAATGACCTCTGCTGGAGGCTATCAGGCATAGCTGATGCATTTTCCTTTAAAGCCACAGGGCACAAATGACATCACCATGCCATTGAAGGCCCCAGCAAGAAACGGCACACACAAATTGGGTCAATAGAGGAGAGTTTAATAAAGATACTATCTTCAAAGGTGTGCACAGAGGTTAAGCAAGGGATAGTTCAGTATTCCAAGGCTAGTAACTTAGGGTACCATTGCCATTTCTAGACTTAAAGGAGCAAGGAGAGGGGCTTACCAGAACCTGAAAAGAGAAGGAGCTGTGTGGAGAGGTCACAAGACAGGTGTAATGTCCTTCAGTTAAGGGATGAAGCCAGCTTGTAGAAAGCTGCTAAGTGGGAATCAAGAAAAGATTACTCAGATCTCACTCTCCTCCCTCCAACAGATCTTTTCTCACTTGCTCCCTATTGGTCAAAACCAACCAGAAGCCAGAGGACAAGAGAGTATTTTGACTGGGTCAGACTTCTGAGGATAAAAAGCAGAGAAAAGTAGAGTGTGAATATGGAGGATACCAAAGGCTATCTAAGAAAATGTCAATAACTTTGGGGGGCTAGAGGAATACCAGTGGTCCTTTTTTTTTTTTTTTTAACTTCCTTAGGTGACAGAACAAAATATCTCTATTTCTCCAAAACAGAAGATCTTGACAACACATTATGGAATATTATATCTCACTGACATCACTGACATTCCCCAAGAAGCTCTTCTTGGTAGTACCATGTGTTTAGCATGGCCAATAAGATCAACTTTGAAAAAACATTACCTTTTACCAATTTCCAATTTTAATGCTCTTTTATCCTTATTACAGAGCAAGGGCAATACATTTCCACTGTAGACCATTTAGAAACGTAGACAAACCAAAAAAAGAAAGTAAAACTGTCTTGTAATCCCACATTCTTGTGATAATCACTGCTAATATTATGGAATATATATTGTAAGTTTCTTGAGCATACCTTGCATAGGTATTTGTATATATCCTTAACTTTTTATTTTGACATGATTTTAGACAGACAAGTTGCAATAATACTTCACAAAGTTACCATCTAGTTTTCACGATGATCATAAAATGTTAACATTTTACCACATTTGCTTTATTCATCTTTCTCTTTTTCATCTCTCTCTGTGTGTATATACATACACATACAAACACAATTATGATTTACACATATACATATCTTTTTTTTCCTTGACTCATTTGATAATAATCAATTTTAAAATTTGAGCAGAGGCAAGTTATGCCAATAACCTCGAAACCATTGCTATCCCCAAATGTAAGGAGGAATCCTCAAAATTAAGAATAAGAGAATTATAATGATATCAGAGCCCCTATCAAAGAATTTTCATTAGATCAGAACAGACTTATCTAGAAATTAAACACCCTCAGACCTTTATAAATACCATAGGGTCTCTTTGCAGTTCTGAAGGGTCCTGGGTGACAGTTGCCCAGCCGTGCTCCCATTTATGGGGAGGAGACTCTTTAAATTGGGCTAGCCTGAATGGTATCAGGTGGCCATTAGAGGGCTCAGAGACCTCAGAAAGTCACCTGTGAGGGGATGTCTGGAGGCATTGAGCCAGACCATGGGCAGCCAGGCAAGTGATGTTCCATTCCAAAGATACTGTCGCTTGGCATCCCATCTTATTTAGAGTATAGTACATCATCGTGGGGAAGTCAATTCCAGGTGTCCAATTGTAAATGCTTGGTATAGGAGTTAGAGAAATTAGTCATTCCTGCTAGGACATAAACAACCTCCCTCACGGTGGAACCACTAGGGAAAGAAGAGAAATTAAGGCCTTCTGTTACCTGTCAGGTGCTGATTTAAGTAGAATAATGTATTGGGACTGGGTTAAATCTTTTTTTTCCGGCAGAGCACATCACCTTGAGAATTGGCATAAAATAGAGCCAGATGCTAAAATACCTTCCTAAATTGTTTTCCAGGGTTGAGCCTATTCCCCTGAGGTGTACGGTTGAGGATATCAGATTGTCTGATTCTAAAAGCCAAACAGCAAGAGGCTTAGCAACAGGGTGAAAGCCCTGCAGAATGGCACTGAACTGGTTGTCAGTAGAACAGGAGCCTAGAGAGTCCAACTTGGGCTTACCAAGGAGCAGCACATGTCTACCTGATCTCACACTTGGACCTGTTTTAAAGGAGAAATTGAATTATTCTCCTTATAAACTGACACAGGTTTCAATTAATTTAGGAGACTGTCTCTTGGCCAAAAAGAGAAAGACCTATTTTAAGGTAGTAATTCCTCACACAGAGATTTTCTTGGGAGCACCCAGCAAGGTCCTGTAAGGGAGCTGGCAGTTGGTTCTCTAGGTCGATGTCTTCTCAGCCAAAGGATTGCCAAGGGACCTGCCCTGTGCTCTGCAATTGGAAGGAAAAAAAACGGAGGAGAGATGGTATGGGAGGGCTAACAAGGAAGAGAGGAAGCCAGGACTGCTCCTTCACAAGTTCTCAGTTCCTGGAAGGAACTGCTCGTGGATCCTCCAAATGCCTGTGAGCCTGAATGTTAGCTGCAAAGGGTAGATGAGATTGGGGGCAGTCTTGCTGGGCTGCCCCAGGAAGGCAAAGATCCACCACATAAAAAGAATGTGATGCGGGGACCCCAGTTGGAAGGTAGCCAGGGGGATAGCTTGCGAGGGAGTTTGCTCTCAGTGGAGCCTGTTGAAGCTACCACCTTGTCAGCACTGCGTCCATAGGCAACAGCCAAACAGAGACATAGACAATCTCTTCCTGAGCAACCCAAAGTCAGGTTTCTGCCTCTGCTATTACTGTCATCAGAGGGGCATGTGCCAGAGAGAGAGAGGGGTGAGAGCCAGACTTCCTCCCTCCATTCTAAGCCACTGGTCAGGAGGTAGTCTCATTTCTAATTCAATGGGGCCATTGTGGATTTCCTGATGGAAGCATTCCTTCCTTTGGTATTAGGAGCTTTAAACAAGCAAAGCTGAAAGCACTGAAGAAAGAGGGGAAAAAAACTTTGCAAATGATTTAAGAATCCCACTCCAGCACTTACCTTGACCTGTCTATCTGACTTTGGAAGAATCAGCCCCATATAGAGTCCTGGTTCAGAACACACGCCCCATCAAGCATCCTGACCCTGCAAGTGTTGTCTCCCAGCTGACACCGAAACTGAGTCTTCAAAAGCCTTTCTACCCAGCAACTTCTAGATGATGTACCGCATGGCAAAACCAGTGGATCTCATGGGCATAATCAACCTTTGCTCTACTTCTCTTATGAAGGAGTGAAATTTTTGGTCCAAAACAAAGTTATATGAAATATTGGGTTAGTGAATGAACACTAAGTCCAAAAATGATGCTTATGGGAGAGAAAGAGCAGGCAAGGAAAACCGATTCACATCCAGAGTAACTGTTTATTCCCAGGGTGGGAAAAAGCAGTTCCATTCATGATTGAAGGGATTCGGTGTAACTCATCTGCTAGCATTCACCTGACTGTGAGGGCTCAGGGGTTGTTGCTACTCACTGGTTAATAACTTGAGACAGGAAAAAAAATCTATGTTATTGAGCCTATGTATAAACTCCAAATCTGCCGCTTTTTCACTTCGTTCATGAGCCCACGAAACAGGCTCGCAGTGTTGGGGGAGTCCAATTGACATCTGTAGGACAGGTCATTCTATTTACCTGACAATTCAACCTTTTCTGCAGTAGGAGCCTTTCAACGAGCAGCTACAGGGAAGACAGATATTCTTACACCCTGCGTTCATTCTGAGCAGTTCATTCATTCATTCTCTAACATTCAGGTTCCCAGCAGAAACAAATGGCACAGGAAAATTAAGATATTTCAAGGAGGTAAAGAGGGTTATTTACAAAGGTATAGGCAGCATGTAGCACAAAAGAGAGCATAGTACCCTAGTGCTGTTACCACACCTAGACCCAAAAAGCAGAGGGGGAAAAAAAAGACCCAGAAGGATAATATCCTGTAGAGAGGGCCACCTAGAGGAAAGCTGTGACATTCATTTGAGATAACCCAATAGGGAGAGAGACAAGGGAGTGTATCATCTGACTTCAATCTCCTTCTTCCCTCTCATCTCCTGCTGGGGTTCCTATTTACCAAACCCAAACAGAAGCCAGAGGACAAAGGATGCACAACAAACAGGTCAGCCTTTCAGGGCAGAGAGCAGGAAATGGGCAGAGAGGTGGAAACAAGGGAAGAGTGTGTCTAAAGAGGCACACAGGAGAGATCCAGCACACATTTCTTTAAAAATTACATATCAAGCGCACCTACTATGTGCCAAACACTATTCTAGATTTTGGGAACGAGCAGTCAAAAAAAGAGACAAAATCTTTTAACCTCATGAAGCTCATAAAATAAAGTACATACAGAAGATATCTAGTATATGAAATATCGACGAGTTACAATAAGAAAATAAAGCAGGGAAGGGATATAGAAAATATTGGCTGAGGAATATTATCACCATCTTAAATAAGATGACAGAGAGGACTTCAGGGAAAACCTGAAGGAGGTCAGGAAGGGGGCCTGTAGATAACTGGGAAAAGCAAACCACACATAGGGTATAGCACGTGGAAAGGCTCTGCAGTGTGAGTGTACATGGAGTATTTGAGGAAGAGAGAGAAGGCTGGTGGGTGAGATGGATTGAGCAGGAAGAACACTATTAAGAGATAATATCAGAGAGGTAAAGGAGTGGAAGAGATAAGGTGGAGGCCATACCATGTAAGGTTTTGTAGAACATTGACAGAAATTTGGCTTTTACTCCAAATGAAACAGGAGGCCATTGGAGGGTTTTGAACCGAGAGGCAGCATGATCTGACATGTGCTTACATTGTCATTCTGGCTTCTGTGTTGAGATAGACCCACATGGATAGGAGGATTGAGATTAAGGGAAGGGCACCAACCGGGAAGATAATGCAATAATCCATTCAAGGGGCAATGGTGTCTTAGACCGTGATGGTAGCAGGGATAGTGAATGGTAAAGCTGACATGATTTGCTGAAGGATTGGATATAGATGGGTGAGAAAGGGAGAAGGTTGATGCCGAAGGTTTTGGGCTACTGGAAAAAAGCAATTGCTATTTACTGAGCTAGGAAGTACTGCAAGAAGTCTGAGTTGGTGTATGTTGCTCAGGGTGGATATTAGGAGCCCAGTTTTAGACATGTCATTTGATACCCGAGTGGAAATGTGAAGCTGATGGGTGGATATATGAGTCTAGATTTTAACACGCATTTGACAGTACGGTGCCTGGAATCCAAGGAGAGTTTGATCAGCTATGACAAGTGCTGGTGAGAGTTTAAACAAGATTTGACCTAAAATTACAGTTGGAAGAAGCAATGCAGGTGACATTTGTAGGAGCAGTTTTGGTAAAATGTTGGGATGTATAGCCGTTTGAAGTGGGATCAAGAAAAACGGGAGAAGAAATATTGGAGATAGTATATATAAAACTTTCAAGGAATTTTGCTATAAAGGGAAGAAGAGGAAAGATGGACCTTTTCCCTAGACCTCATTGTCACCAATCCTCCAAACTTGATCAATTAAAATTTACCTTAGAAACTGAGGTATGAGTCTGAATAAGAAAATTCATCAACAAAATTCACAATATCAATATACTAGAGGAAAAAAATGCAGAAAAATATCTTACCCTAGTAGTCAGAAAAAACACTTGATTTTTGATGAACACCTATTTATGATGGGAACAAAACTTTCAGAAAACTAGGAATAGAAGGAAATTCTTCACCTTGTTAAAGTTTATATGTAAAAAATCAATAGCAAACATAATTAATGGAGAAATTTTAGATCAGGAGCAAGATTAAGATGCCCCATCTCTACTATTGTTTACTCAAGATTCTGGCCAACTTTAAGGAAATAAAAAGATATAAGTGGCTGAAAGGAAAGAGATAAAGCTGCCATTATCTGCAGGTAATAAGATCATTGGTCTAGAAAAAACAGCAGAATCAACAACCATTAGAACTAATTTCTGTAAACCAATCATAGCCAACTAGAAAATGTAATAAAAACAGAACACAGTAGCAACAGAACTATGAAGTAACTAGGACTACATTTGATCTAATGTACATAAGAGTTTTATGAAGAAAACTTTAAAAGGATATAAAGAAAATCTAGATAAACAGAATTTGATCTTAAATGGTACAACTTGGTAGTATAATAACTTATTTTAGAAAAAAAACCCCCAAAAACTAATAGGGGTGCCTGGGTGGCTCAGTCAGTTCAGCATCTGCCTTCGTCTCAGGTCATGATTCTGGGTCCCAGAATCGAGCCCCGGATCGGGCTTCCATTCTCAGCGGGATAGCCTGCTTCTCTGTCTCCCTCTGCCCCTCTCCCAACTTGTGCTCTCTCTCGCTCTCAGTCACTCTCTCTCACAAATAAATGGGCTAAAATTTTTTTAAAAAACTAATAAAGGATATAAAGAGTATCTAAATAGATAAAATTTCATAGTTCGGTATGGTACAACTTTATGTTAGAATAATGTTTCCCTAAATCTATAATTTTAACCAATCCAACACAAAATTCCAGTTGGACATTCTGAAGAAGATGATAACCTGATTCTTAAATATAAATAAAAGTCAATTTTAAAAACATTAAATCTTAAAAAAAAAAAATGAGTGTGGAGGTGGAATTTGCCCTACCTGGTATTAACAGAATATTGGCTCTTAATACCTGATATGAACTAGTTTTGGCTCAAGAACAAACAAATAGACCAGTAGAATAGAACAGAGAATTTAGAGACAACCGTTTATGCATCACAATTTAACATATACTAAGCAAGGCACCAAAAATCCATGGAGAGATGAAGATGTAAGTATATATGTATACATGTATGTGTCTGTGTGTTGATATATGTATTCATAGATGATGTTGAGGAAAGTGGCTCTCTCTGTAGACCAATAAAAACTGAATTATCACCTAACATCATCACTGTATTGAGAAATATAAACTGGATCATTACCTAACATCAAATACAAAAGAGGATTCTAGATGGGTAAAAACTTAAACGTGGGGAGGAAAGTCGCAGAAGAAAAATTCAGAGAATATCTTTATATCCTAGGAAGAGGGATATATTTTTAAACAGAACTTAGAAAACACAAACCATAAGACAAAATATTGATGAATTTGATTACATCAAATTTAAAGCTTTCCGAAGCCAGTGTTACTAGTGAGGTAACACTTCACACCCACTAGAATGGCTACAATTTTTAAAAATGTGAAAACAGTAAGTATTGGCAAGGATGTGGAGAAATCGAAATGCTCATGCATTGCTGGCGGGAATGTAAAATGGTTCAACCACTGTGGAAAACAGTTTGAGGGTTCTTCAAAAAGTTAAGCATTGAATGACCATAAGACCCCACAATTCCCCTCTGAGGCGTATACTCTAAAGAAGTAAACACAGTTGCTCAAACACGTGCATGTGCATGCATGTTCATAGCAGTTCTCTTCGTAATAGCGAGAAGGTGAAAACAGCACAAATGTCCATTAGTGGAAGAATGGGTAAACAAACTGTGGTATGCCCATAAAATGAAGTATTACTGATCCATAAAAAGAATGAAGTGGCGATATATGCTATAACACGAATGAGCTTCATGTTAAAGTGACTTCATTATGTTAAGTGAAAGAAGCCAGACACAAAAAGTCATATATTGTATCATTCCATTTATTTGAAATATCCAGGATAGAAAAATCCATAGATAGACCAGATTGGTGATTGCCAGGGGCTTGAAGGTTGGACGGACAGAGAAACTGCTTAATGCATAAGGGGTTTTACTGTGGAGTGATGGAATGTTTTGGAACTAGATAGAAATGGTGGTAGCACAGCACTGTGAATGATCCACATGTCACTGAATTGTTCACTTTATTTATTTTTTAACGTTTTATTTATCTGACACAGAGAGCAGGGAGTGCGGTAGAGGGAGAGGGAGAAGCAGGCTCCCCACTGAGTGGGGAGCCTGATGCAGGGCTCGATCCCAGGATCCTGGGATCATGACCTGACCTAAAGGCAGATGCTTAACTGACTAAGCCACACAGGTGCCCCTGAATTTTTCACTTTAAAATGGTTAGGGGCACCTGGGTGGCACAGCGGTTAAGTGTCTGCCTTCGGCTCAGGGCGTGATCCTGGCGTTACGGGATCGAGCCCCACATCAGGCTCCTCTGCTATGAGCCTGCTTCTTCCTCTCCCACTCCCCCTGCTTGTGTTCCCTCTCTCGCTGGCTGTCTCTATCTCTGTCAAATAAATAAATAAAATCTTTAAAAATAAATAAATAAACTAAAATGGTTAATTTAGGGGCGCCTGGGTAGCACAATCGTTAAGCATCTGCCTTTGGCTCAGGACGTGATCCCAGCGTTATGGGATCGAGCCCCACATCAGGCTCCTCCGCTAGAAGCCTGCTTCTTCCTCTCCCACTCCCCCTGCTTGTGTTCCCTCTCTCGCTGGCTGTCTCTGTCAAATAAATATAAAATCTTTAAAAAATAAAATAAAATAAAATGGTTAATTTAAAAAGTCTTGGTGGAGGTACTAAAAAAAAAAAGACCTTTCTATCCAGGGGAAAAGAATTAATAGACAGATAATAGAGTTAAAGATTACTTGTACTCTTAAAAATTGACAACGGACTGATACCTAGAATATCCAAAAAAACCCCACAAAAAACCAAAAAAAAAAAAAAACCCTTGCAAATTTACAAGAAATAGACAGCAACCCCAATAAAAGCAAAGGGCAAAGATATAAACCAGTGTTTGCAGAAGAAACCAAAAGTTGATAGAGATAAAGTTGAAGAAATGCTCACATTTGCTAATAATCAGGAAAATGCAAATTAAAACAACAGTGAGATATTAATTTACATCTATTAGAAAACAATTAGAAAGTTGAATGATACGAAGTGTGCATGGGAGGATGCATCTTAGATCATGTTCTGTAGGTCTTGAGATGGGGGTTCATTTGCAAGTGACTTATTAAGGAACTCATCCCAGATAAGCTGGTAAAGGAGGGGAGGATGGGGGGTGGGGCACGGCGCAGAGGACGGAAAAATGGAAGAAACCAAACAGGGATGGACAGATCTTCCTTGACTTATGATGGGGTTAAACCCATTGTAAGCTGAAAATATTGATAAGCCAAAAATGTACTTAATACGCCTAACCTACCAAACATCAGAGCTTCGGCTAGCCTACTTTATTTCTTTTCTTAAGAATGTATTTATTTGAAAGAGAGAGAGAGAGACAGGGAGAGCAGGAGTGGGGAGAGAGGCAGAGGGAGAGGGAGAAGCAGGCTCCCCGCTGAGCAGGGAGCCTGAGGACCCAGGGCTTAATCCCAGGACCCCTGGGATCATGACCTGACCTGAAGGCAGATGCTTAACCGACTGAGTCACCCAGGCGCCCCTAGCTTAGCCTACTTTAAACGTGTTCACTTATGTTAGCTTACACTCAGGAAAAATAATCTAACCCAAAGCCTATTTTACAATAGTGTTGAATCTCTCATCTAATTTATTGAGTACTATAATGAAAGTGAAAAACAGAATGGTTGTATAGGTACAGGATTATTGTACGTGGGGAAAAAAAAGCATTATTGTAAATGAACGGTTTGTTCACCCTGTGATCCTGTGGCTGACCGGAAGGGCTGGCTGCGGCTATCCAGTAATGTGAGAGACTCTCGCTAGCCTGGGAGAAGAGCAAAATTCAGAATTCAAAGTATGGTTTCTACTGAATGTGTATTGTTTTGACACCATTGTAAAATTAAAAAAGCATCAGTCAAACCATCATAAGTCGGACGCCATCTGTATTTCAGACAGAGTTCTAGCTTCAATTTTGATCCCAGAGGAGGCAGTTCAGGAAAGGAAATTACATCTCAGTCTGAGCCGTTTTAAGGCAGAGGAGCTGGGCTTTAATACATTTTTTAAAAAAATTTTTTAACATTTATTTATTTTAGGGGGGGAGGGGCAGAGGAAGAAGAAGAGAGAGAGAGAATCCTCAGGTGGACTCCCTGCTGACTGGGGAGCTGGAGTGAGGCTCCATCCCAGGACCCTGAGATCATGAGCTGACCCAAAATCAAGAATTGGGTGCTTACGTATTGCATGGTGCACTGGGTGTTATACGCAACTAATGAATCATCGAACTTTGCATCAAAAAAAATAAAAAATAAAAAAATAAAAAATAAGAAAATAAAAAAATAAATAAAATAAAAAACAGGAAAAAAAAAAAAGAATTGGGTGCTTAACCGAATGAGCCACCCAGGCGCCCCTGGGCTTGAATACTTACCATGGCAGCCACCCATTGCCTACAGAATGCCCTGGGGTGACCTAAACCTCTAGGTACTTCCTAGTCTCTGGTCTAAGTGGCTCCAACAGCCCAACAGCAATCCTCTAAAGAAGGTTTTAGGACTGTCTAGAAGCAAATCACACAGAAACTGGGACATGAGCCCACAGAGGCAGAAAAAGGAATCCATAAGTTTCTGGGCATAGCAAGAATAATGCCTGCAACAAGATATGAGACTGCAGGAACCTCCAGGACTACGGGTGGGAAAACAGACTGAATAAGCAATTGTGGAGAGCAATCTAGCATTTCTTTGACAAATTATACTAGACAAACATATGCGTATCATATGATCCAGCATTCTTATTTTGGGATCTATCACCCAAAGAAATTATAACGTTGGGTTCGTAAGAAGAATAGTTACTTGGACATGTCCACAAGGACATGGCTTTTTTCCCTGGGAGTCACTAATGTGATCCTATTACCAAGGCTTCACACAGGCTCCTTTCACCATCCTGACCTTTTAGTATCATTGGATCACTGAATCGTAAAAGCCAAGTGACAGAACTGCTTGTTTGCAGTCTGAACCAGCTGAGGAAACTTCTTGCTTTGGGCCCCACTCACATTTGACAGTTTTCCAAGAGTCACCTGTTGAATTTGTCAACACAACACACCTAAATGTGTCATTTGTTGCCTCCAAGTACTGTGCCTTTTTCTTAGTGTTAAGGCAGATGGGTCCTTTACTTGGAAGGAGATGCACTCACAAACCCCAAAACTGGACCCCTTACAAGATACATTGATGTAAAAGTCCTCATATTTCCCACTTCCTGGCACACATGAATTTTAAGATTTTTTTTTCGAGATAGAACAACAGCACGAGAGAGAGCGAGTGAGTGAGAGAGAGCATGAACGGAGAGTGGGGGAGGCAGAGGGAGAAGCCGGCTCTCCAAGCAGGGAACCCAATAAGGGGCTCAATCCCAGGACCCTGGGATCATGATCTGAGCCAAAGGCAGCCACTTAACTGACTTAACCACCCAGGGAACCCCTGGCATACGTTAATTTTAACAAGGCTTTTAGAATACTTCCCGGACAAGCATACTACTCTTTTGGATAGTGAAAGATCAAAATTCTTGTATTGGTCTGGTCCATCCAGTCAGAGAAGTGGAAACCATGCCTGATATTTCAAATGAAGGGTATTTAATAAAGGTAACTGGTTACACAGTTATTGGAACACTGAACAAGCAAAAAAAGGTTGAGGTAATTCAGAGTTTAATATCTCTAAGAAGAAGTTACCAGGTACATACTTCTACCAGAGCTAGAAGAATAAAATGGAAGATGTGATGTTACCAGAACCTAGAGAAGAGGATATTTCACTGCTAGTGCATAGACTGCCCACACCACTTAAAGGGGATATGGCCAAATGGATAAAAGAGTATGGGGCTTGGCTGTTACATATATCTTGACGGAGTATAGTGAGTTTACTGCTAGGAATTCCTGAAAAAGCTGGAGGCTGGCGCTGCAGGGTAGGCAGGCTCAACCTGGAAATTGGAAACATCTTCCCTCCTCCACTTTCTAATTCCTAAAAGTGCCACCAACTGGCAGAACCTAGCCAGAAACTAACTAGCAAGGGGATCTGGAAAATGAAGTTGGTAGAATCCAGTCCCAGCACAACAGGTAAATGACAGACCTGCAGCGAGATGGTGAAGGTATTCTGCTGGCCTGCCAGATGAAAGCTTCTAGTTTTTTCTTTTTTCTTTTCTTTTTTTTTTATCCTAGCCAAGATAATCCAACACTACCTAAATTCACCTGCGCATCACTAAGCTTCTGTTAGTGGATCTATTTTGCAGGGGAAACTCTTGGACATTACCTATAACATAGAGATACGATGGTATAGGAGGCAAAGTGGGTAGAGATAGAGGAGATTTAATAATAGGAAAAAGAGTGTGAGCAGGACACTCTCTCCATGCACTACATTCCTTTCTTTTCAGCCATTCTGTATTTTTATATTTCAGATGTGCCTAAGTAAACAGTACATGCTGGATTTTTAAAATCCAACCTGAGAGTGTCTCTCCCATAGGTGAGCTTACTCCACTTATATTTATTATGAATATTAATTTGTTTGGGCTTATTTCTAATATCAATCTTTATGTTTTCAATTTACCATATTTTTGCCTTGGCTTTTATTCTTTTTCCCTTTCTTGACTTATATTATGTCAATTTTTCTTTATTTCCTTCTATCCACTTGAAAATTTTAAGTTTCTTTTTTGGTATCTCCTACTTAAGTCAATAATCCTTTCCTGCAAACCAGATGTTCTGTATTAAAAATGCTAAGCAGGAGGGTATTTTCTATCGTTTTAAATGAAAATGTTATAGTGGGTTTTATGTCAACAAAAATATCCTGATCAAGTTCTTAAAGCATGACTAAAACACCTACTTACCATTTAGGAAGAAAAATCATCATGTTAGGAAGAAAAACGCTTTGCAATTGTTTTCTGATCAGAAGTGATATCATTGCTAAGCAGTTGATTTGATGCAATAATTTGGTCTCTCAACACCAGAGACATCTGAAATACTTGTGCTTTATAAAACGACTACATGTGATTTCAACATTCTGCTAATTGTATTTAGAATGTAAATCAAATTATTACTTGCATATTTTAAGGTACATATTTTCATAGTAATATTGAGTGTTGTGGACACGAATAGGAATTTTTCTTAGAGAAACGAAGGAAGACATTTGTATTGAGAGATGTACTTTTATAGAATTGGTATTTAAAAGCAAGGAAGCATTCACAATATTAACAAACAAGATATATTGTTGGATATAGCTGTATATTCTTTTAGTAATTATTCTTAAAATTTTAACATGCAATTTTTACAAAGTGGAGAAATACATCATCCCCCCGAAGAGATGGGCGTTTGGAAGACTGTTTACCTCTGAGCTTCCTCTACTATTTTCCCTACTATTGACCAATATTTTGGTTCCATCTTGTTTTCTTGGCAACTATTCATTTTGATAGAATTTAAAACTTAGAGAAAAATTGCAAGATTAGTATCTGTCCTTAACCTAGATTAAACAATTGTTTACATTTTGCCCCATTTCCCCATCACTGGTTTTCAGAAAATTCTTAAACTCTTTTTTTAAGATTTTTAAAAATATTTATTTATGTGTCGGAGAGAGAGAGTGAGCACAAGCAGGGGGAGCGGCAGGCAGAGGGAGAAGAAGGCTCCTCGCTAAGCAAAGAGCTCGATGAGGGACTCGATCCCAGGACCCTGGGATCAACCAACTGAGCTACCCAGGTGTCCCTTTTCTTAAGATTTTAAGTAACTCTATACCCAATGATGGGGCTTGAACTCACAACCCCAAGATCAAAAATTGCTTGCTCTACCAACTGAGCCAGCCAGGCACTCCTGGTCTTCAGAAATTTGAGCATAATATGCCTCAGTGCTGTTTTGTTTTTGTTTATCCTGCTTTGCATTTTAGCTTCTTGAATCCACTGATTATTATTTTTCTCCAAATTTGGAAATTTTTTTGGCCATTATCTATTCATATACTCTCCCTCTCCTTACCAGGGCCTCCAATTACACATGGCTAGACTATTTGATATTGTCCTGCAGGTCACTGAGGCTTTATTCATTTTTCTCAGCCATTTCTCCTTATATGCTTCAGTTTGGATAGTTTCTTTCATTATGTCATCAGATTTACTAATATTTACTTCGTTGGTATCTAACCTGCTATGAAGCCCTTCCGTGAAATTAGACACTGTATTTTTTCCTATGGAACATGTTAGACTCACTAAATTAGGCCATAAAAAGGCACACACAGTTTTCCAAATATTAAAAAAAGTAGTGTCATTAGTGGTGTAGAGATGTTTATTAGTAATCTCTACACCTAACATGGGGCTAGAACTCACAACCTCAGATCAAGAGTCACATGTTCCACAGACTAAATCAGTCAGGGACCCTTAGATGTTTTAATTGTGTGACTCGAAATATCCCTGACCAAACAGTTTTTAACACGATAATGTGGTTATCTTCTGTGTGTAGATATTTCCCCCTATATATTTTTTAAAGATTTTATTTATTCATTTTTGAGAGAGACAGAGAGAGCACAAGCAAAGGGAGAGGCAGAGGGAGAGGGAGAAGCAGACTCCCTGCTGAGCTGGGAGTCTGATGTGGGGCTCGATCCCAGGACCTGGAGGTCATGACCTGAGCTGAAGGCAGACGCTTAACCATCTGAGCCACCCAGGTGCCCCGATATTTCACCCTATATTAATTGAGGTTTTGATTGGGTTAAGGTTTTAATCTGATATAATGCATGTGTATAGTTTTTTTTTTCCTTTTTATAAATCTCGTTATGAAACTTTTCAGGAGAATTTCCAAAAGTGCTCATGGACCAACATAGAGTCTAGATTTCCTGAGGTTATCTGTGGGCTAACTCTAACAACTTGTCAAACGGACCATCTCCAAGACCAAGTCTCAGGCAAAGGTTAAACTCTGCCTGGGTGGAGTAGGTGCCTAAGCCTATGCAGTAAGACAGAAGAAGGAGGACTGCTCCTTACCCCAATCTCCAGCATGTTAGGAACCACTCAAAGATGCTGGACATAAAAAAGGCTAAAAAGGGCAGAAACTGGGAAAATAGACTGAACTCCTTCTAGATCCAATTATATAAAGCTCAGACGTTGTTTTAGGCATGATTTAGAGGCTATTTTTTCACATCCCAAATTAGGAATTTGAACACCCAAACTACATGTAATAATGTAATAACTATTAATTTGATCAACTTTCCAATACCTATTAGGCTGTATTGGTTCCCTCAACTCCAAGTCAATACCATGGCTCATATTTAAACTGGTCCTAAAAACTCAAAATTCCTCTATACCTGCTAATGGATTCCTGAACTATTCTTTTCCAAAGTTTTTATTCCCAAGAATCATCAAAGAGAAGTACCCTCCCCCCATTCTTCTTATTAAGGACTTTCTAGCTGTTACCATCAGAGGGCGACTTTCAATAATTTCCTGTATCTAGGCTCCCTCTTGGGGTGTAATTCCGAATTGTTCCCAAGTATCATTTCTTTCCTCTCACGTTAAATCTCTCTGGGACTCAGTCATTTCCCTAGACCTACCATCATTGAAAACATCTCCCAACCCTTTCCTAGCCTAGTCCCTAAATGTAAAAGCAGTTAGGTCCAGCTATAAAATCAGAGGAACATTCTTCTCTTTTATAGAAGACCAGCTTGGGCATTTCAGATCTGTTCTCCTCCTCCTTTCTTCATTCATCTGCTGATATGTCCCTAGGCAGCCTTCTATCATTTCTAAAGCTAGCACTCTCAAGACATAGCTCTCTCTTCATCTGAAACAGCTAGTAGGTTAGCCCCACCTGCTGATCAGGACCCTTCCTTTGTTTCTGGTCCAGCTTGACTCCTAAATGGAGACGTAGAGGCAGGCTCCCTGGAGTGAATGTTCAGCCTCTGAGATGGTGTTATTTCGTTCTTCTTGTAAGCAGGGGCCTCTTCCTCTTATCTAGTCATCGAGATACTGCTGGGGTCTTCATAATGCAATTGGGTCATAACTAATGGATATATCAGGGCCAATCTGAGCACACAGAGCAGAGCATGGGTAGGTAAGGAAATCCCTCAGAGAGGCTGTGGAGAAGCCTTATAAATCTCTTGATTCGGGTTCCACCCTGGTATTTCTTTGCACCTAGTATTTCTTCTTTCTTTCTTTATTTTTTAAGATTTTATTTATTTGTTTGAGAGAGAGCGAGCATGCACGAGCAGTGGGGGAGGGACAGAAAAAGAGTTCTTAGGACAGAAAAAGAGGGAGAAGCAGGGAGCCCGGTATAGGACTCAATCCCAGGACTCTGGGATCGCGACCCAAGCCAAAGGCAGATGCTTAACCGACTGAGCCACCCAGGCATCCCTAGTATTTCTTTTTTAAAATAAGATTAGAAGGAAGAAAGTTTGGAATGGCTGTCGAGTACCACCAACAATGCATGTAAATCAAACCCCAAAATCTCACATGGTCTATGTGGAACTTTTCAGTTGAGTCCGTCACTTTTTCAGTCAACCAATAGTTGCTGAGTGTCTACTGTGTACCAAGTACTGGTGTTCCAAGCACTAGGGATACAGTAGTGAACCAAGCCTGCAAAATTCTTGCCACACTGGAGCATATATTCTCATGAAGGAGATGGATAATAAATGAACAAGTATATACATTCAGGTAAATATAAGGGCTTTGAAGAGTAATAAAGAGATACAATATGACTGGAAGAGAGTACCTATTGGTGTGGTTAACCAAGGTCTCTCCTTTAAGGTAACACTTGCCTAGAAAAATAAAGTGAGGAAGAAAGCCATAGGAAGTTCATGGTGAAGAGTGTTCCAGAGATAGAATTAACAAAAGCCCTGGAAGGGAATGACTTAACATGCTCAAAGAAGAGCAGTAAGTCCAAGATGGCAAGAGTAGCTGACATGATGAAGAGACTAGCAGGAGATGAAGTTTGGGAGGGGCAGGGAGAATCACAGTCTTGTATAATAGGGCAAGAAGTTGGATTTTAAGTGTAATAGGAAGCTATTAAGCAGGAAATTTCTGTGTTCTTTTTTTACATTTAAAAGATCTATCTATAGGGGCACCTGGGTCGTGCAGTCAGTTAAGCGTCTGCCTTCAGCTTCGGTCATAATCTTGGGGTCCTGGGATTGAGCCCTGCATCATATCAGGCTCCCTGCTCAGTGGGAAGTCTGCTTGTCCCTCTCCCTCTGCCTCTCCCCCTGCTTGTGCTCTCTCTTTCTCTCTCTCTCTTTCCCTGTCAAATGAATAAATAACATCTTGAAAAAAGAAAGAACGAACGAAAGAAAGAAAGGAAGAAAGAAAAGAAAAAGAAAAGAGAAGAAAAGTTCTGCATAGAGGGCGCCTGGGTAGCTCAGTTGCCTCTTAACCGTCTGCCTCTGCCTTTGGCTCAGGTCAGGATCCTGGAGTCTTGGGATGGAGCCCACGTTGGGCTCCCTGCTTGGGGGGGGGGGAGTCTGCTTCTCCTCTCCCTCTGCTCCTTCTCTCTTGCTCACTCTCTCTCTCAAATGAATAAATCTTAAAAAAAAAAAAAACCCAACTCAAAATAGAGAGACAGCTTCTACTCTTTCTTATGAGTAGATAGCTCCATATTTTGAAAAAGTTTTTAAATTCCAGTATAGTTAACTTACAATGTTATATTAGTTCCCGGTATACTGTATAGTGAGTCGACAATTCTGTACATGACTCAGTGCCCATCATGGTAAGTGCACTTTTTAATCCCCATCACCTGTTTCACCCATCTCCCCACCCACCTCCCCTCCGGTAACCGTCAGTTTGTTCTCTGGAGTTAAGAGTCTGTTTCTTGGTTTGTCTCTTTTTTTCCCCTTTGTTCATTTTTGTTTCTTAAATTTCACACGTAAGCGCAATCATATGGGATTTGTCTTTCTCTGACTGACTGACTTCACTTAGCGTTATATTTCTCCAGCTCCATCCCTGTTGTTGCAGATGGTGAGATTTCATTTTTTAATGGCTGGACAATATTCCATTGTACGTGTATAGACCTCTTCTTTGTCCATCCATCAGTTAGTGGACACTTGGGCTGCTTCCATAATTTGGCTATTGTAAATAATGCTGCAGTAAACATAGGGGTGCGTGTATCCTTTTGAATTAGTGTTTTTGTATTCTTTGGGTGAATACCCAGTAGGTCAATTACTGGATTGTAGGGTAGCTCTATTTTTAGTTTTTTGAGGCACCTCCATACTGTTTCCCACAGCTGCTGCGCCAGTTTGCATTCCCACCAACAGTGCACGAGCATTCCTTTTTCCCCAGATCCTCACCACCACTTGCTGTTTCTTCTGTTTTTGACATTAGCCATTCCGACGGGTGTGAGGTGATATCTCATTGTAGTTTTGATTTGCATCTCCCTGGTGATGATTGATGTTGAGCACCTTTCCATGGGTCTGTTGGCCACATGGATGTCTTCTTTGGCGAATTGCCTTCTGCCCATTTTTAATTGGATTATTTGGTTTTGGAGTGTTGAGTTTTATCAGTTCTTTATATATTTTGGATACTAACCCTTTATCCCAGATGTCATTTGCAGATATCTTCTCCCATTCGGTAGGTTGTCTTTTAGTTTTGTTGATTGTTTCCTTCGCTGTGCAGAGGCACTCTATTTTGATGCAGTCCCAATAGTTTATTTTTGCTTCTCTTGCCCTTACCTCAGGAGATATATGTAGAAAGAAGTTACTATGGCCAGTGTCAGAGAAACTGCTGCCTAGGCTCTCTTTTAGATCTCACATTTAGGTCTCTAATGCAATTTGAGTTTATATTGGGGTGTGGTGTGAGAAAGTGGTCCCGTTTCATTCTTTTGCACGTAGCTGTCCAGTTTGCCCAGCACTGTGTGTTGAAGAGATAATTCTTGCCTCTTTTGTCTAAGATTAAGTGACCATATAATCGTGGGTTTGTTTCTGGGCTCTCTATTCTGTTGCATCGATCTGTTTTTGTGCCACTACCACACCGTGTAGATTACTACAGCTTGTAGTATCCTTGGAATCTGGAATTGTGATACCTCCAGCTCGGTTTTTCTTTTTCAAGATTGCTTTGGCAATTTGGGGTCTTTTGCAGTTCCATAAAAATTTTAAGATTATTTTTTCTAGTTGTGTAAAAAAATACTATTGGTACTTTGATAAGGATTGTATTAAATCTGTAGATTGTTTTAGGTAGTATATTTTTAATAGATCTACACACAGGGGCACCTGGGTGGCTCAGTCCGTTGAGCGTCTGCCTTCAGCTCAGGTCATGATCCCAGCATCCTGGGATCGAGCCCTGCATCGGGCTCCCTGCTCAGTGGGGAGCCCGCTTCTCCCTCTCCTTCTGCCTGCTGCTCCCCCTGCTTGTGCACTCTCTCTCTCTGTCAAATGAATGAATAAATGAATAAATAAATCTACAAACAAATTTCATGGCCTTGAATTCCCAGATTCCTGATTTTCTGCTCTTCTTTATATTTCTCCATTTCTGGCAGCCTTTCTTAGCTCCCTATTTAAGCCAGAGTGGCTATTACTGCTGCTACATTCTCCTCCTCATAAAATTCATTAGCTCTGAAAATCATTTTCCATTCATTCATCTCTGAATAATGCTAGTTCTGTTCAGATTTGGTGCTGGTCAAAGCTGAGATGAATGAATTTATAAATCTCAGTCCCACTCTGCCCACGGATGGAAGACAGGTTGCCAGGCAAAACTCCCTGCCCGGTCTCCGGTTTCTAGCAGGCTTTCCTTTTTGCTTTTCTGAGGAGATAACTTTCTGGGCCCCCCACCTCCTTCTCTGGCGTCTGCACCGATGTAGAAGGCTGACATGGCAGCCGCAGCCTCCACGGCAGCCAGGTGTGGACATACTTAGGCTTCCAAACATCCCGACAGGCAATTAATACACTGTTTATCAAATTAATAAATAATTCCTACAAGCAATGAATAAAAACATGCAAAAATCAGATGAGTTCAAAATACCAGGGTTTTTTTGTTGTTGTTGTTGGTTGGTTTGGAGCTAGTCTGGAGACTATGGCTGGGGTCTGAATATAAATTTGGCTTCCTAATACGTCCTGGAAAGACATACCCAGTCACTGATAAACAGCAGGCGTCTCCTGACAAAGGAAGAGCCTCCCCCCTCCCCGATTATTTACCACATGTGGCTGGCGGGCTGTTTATAAAAGGAAGAGACAGGGATGGGATAAGCTACCCTGCCACTACTTTTTCTTTAAAAAAAAAATCATTTATTTATTTGAGTTGGGGAGGAGAGAGAGCATGAGCAGGGAGAGGGGAAGAAGGAGAAGCAGACTCCCGCTGAGCAGGGAGACCAATGTGGGACTCAATCCCAGGTCCCAGAGATCATGACCTGAGCCGAGGACAGATGCTTAACCGACTGAATCACGCAGGCGCCCCTGCCACTACTTTTGCATTGTATATGGAAAGAAGGTGCATGCTACCATAGCAATACTTTCAAAGGGGTAGACGTTTCTATTGTATTACCAGTTCAAAATGGAGGACAGGAAGACGGTGGTTCCACAAAGAGTTCTTCTTGCCTGGTGTCCTCACTCACTGCTCTTTGTTCCTGAGGTCACATCTTCCAGGATGTACTGGGCCACTCCAGCACCCCATCCTCCTTACCTAGCTGTTACCCTGTCTGAGGCCTCCATCTGGCTGTGGAAAGTTGTGGAGGTAAAGGGATGAGGGACCCACTCTTAGGTCCTGTAAAAAGGGACACTCGACCTGAGCTTTGGTTCATATAGCCCCCAGGTCTGAAAAAGAAGACAATCAGTGGAGAACGTGTGACACGTTCACACTGCCTTCTCTCAGACAGTCTCTGTTCGAGCAAATCCTGGCTCTGCCATGAACTCTAGCTTAGTAGGCTCTTTCGATCTAGATTTACCTGCCTTACAGTCAGCAGCCCTGGATTGTTTATTAAGCTTTGGCAATTTTTGTGAGTTTTTAAAATCCTTTCCTCTACCTTAAAAAGCTGCGGTTTGGATGCTGGTGGAATGTAGAGGTTCTCTCCCTTTTTTGTGATACCATCTCTTTCCAAGATTTCCATGGCTATCTTTTCCTGGTTCTCCTCCAACCTCTGGCCACTGCTTTTCGGTGTTCTCTGTACATCTGCTCAGGGTGCTCTTCCTTTGGTGTTTGTGTCGCCCAGAGCTCTGTCCTGTGTCCTAGTGTCTTCAGCTCATCATTTCTCCTGCTCGATCTCATCTACTTCCATGGTTTCTACTAGCAAATGAACTTGAGGCTGTCTCCCAAATGGGTCCCTCAATCCCCAACCTCTCTCTTGAGCTCCAGACCCATATTTTAAGCCATTTATTAAACAAAATCCCTACCTGTACCTCATTTTCAACCAACCCAAACCAAAGCTCATCATTTATCCCCCCAAATTCACTTTACCTCCCTCATTTTCTAACTTAGTACATTGTACCTCCATTCACTTGAGGAATCAAGCTAAAAATGTGACCATATCCATCAGCCTGTGGATCCACCTGGTTAACAAGTCCTATTAATTCTATCTTCCTAACATCTTTCAGACGTCCCTCGTTCACCCCTCCTCACTGCTGCTGGCTGGCTCAGAGCCGCATCCGTTTAGGTGGTTGTTTTTATTGCAAACCACAGAAATGAACTCTGACTAATTTCAGAAGAAAAAGGATGGGGGAGGATATTTGAAAAGCTATTGGGAAAGCTCACAGAATTAAAGGGAAAACTGAACAACTGTGCTTCAGGGAGGATGGGACCTGCAGCGGCTCTGGGGGCCTCAGTGGGTGGAGCTTAGGCCTTCTGCCTGGGAAGCTGTGTAAGACAACTCAGCTACAATCATCCTTCATCTCTCTGTGTCTTTTTTTTTTTTTTAAAGATTTTTATTTATTTATTTGACAGAGAGAGAGAGAGACAGAGACAGAAACAGAGCACAAGCAGCGGGACCGGGGAAGGGAGAAGCAGCCTCCCCACTGAACAGGGACCCCGATATGGGGCTCGATCTCAGGGCCCTGGGATCCTGACCTGAAAGCAGATGCTTAACTGACTGAGCCACCCAAGTGCTCCCATCTCTTTGTGTCTTTATCAAACTTTCAAATTCCTAGTAGAGAGAATCTGGTCGGCCATCTTTGAATAGGTCATCCAGGGCTAGCAGACAGATGTGAGTAGCACAAATTTGTAACTTAACAATTTCTCACTCCTTCCTTAGTACCATAGCCTCCTCAAAGGCCTCTCTGTCTTTCTAATCTAGAGTTCACACTGCCACCATTTTCATATTCCTAAAATATATGTTGTTCAAATCTCCTGACTTAAAATAACTTGATAGCTCTTTATTACTCATAGAATAACCTTGAAGCTTCTATCAGGGACTACACTCTAGGATTTGGACCCTGGCTTCCTCCCCAGTTTCACCTCTTGCTACCTTTCTGTTAAATCTTATGTTCTAGGCATAAGCTATTTACAGTTCCTCTATACAAGCCATGCTTTGTTCTGTTCTCATGTTTTTGCTTGTGTTGCTGCCTGTTTCTCAAATGCCCATCTACTCTTCTCTTCACATGTTTAACTTAAACTCACCTTTCTAGGTTCAGTTTAGATGTTAGTTCCAAACGTCCCAGGGTTTAGTGCTCTTCTTCTTTGATCTGACAGCATCCCAAACAGATCTCTGATCTAGGCATTGCAATCTGTTGCATTGAACTCTCTCTCTCTTTTTTTTTTTTTTTTTTTTTGGTCTCTCTTCCTGCCTAAACTGTGAGGCCCTTGAGGTCAAGGAGTCTGTCTGATCTATGCTTGTTCCCATTGCGTCGGATGGTCAGTAAATATATTGAAATAAACAAATACTGATTTTTGAATCCCTAATATGCAAAGCACTGTGGGGGGAACAAATGTATATAAAATTCACATATCACTTTTAAGATGTTTACTGCCTAGGAGGCAGACACTATCTGCACAGAAGAAAAGTACATGCAGAACTACAAGATACCACAGAATAGTGTGCACGCGAGCCTGTGCGCGCACAGAGAAAAACAATGCCTGCAGGCTAGAATTTGGGATTGGATTGATCTGGGAAGTCTTCTTTGAAGAGGACAGACCTCAGTAGTAACATAAAGAAGAGGATTCAAATGGTTTGAAGAAATGGGGAGAGCATTTTAAGTATGGGGAATAAGAAAGAAAGTTCACTGTATTTGAGGAATAGGGTGAAAACATTGACTAAAGTAGAGGCCGATTAAAATATGGTGACAAGGTCAGGATGTGTATAGGGAAGTCATAGGTTAGAAAAACAAATTGGGGCAGATTGGAGCAGATCTTGTTTAAGTATGTCTTTGTGCTGACTCCAACATAGAACACCTCAGCATTCTAGATTGCCCGTTCATCACAAATTCCTGTGTTTTCTCCGGAATCAAGAATAAGACACTTTCAAAATGGAAAGTTTCAGTGCCAAGGAATCTCCCCTTCCTCAGTGAAATAGGGTTTCCTGATGTCTTTCAAGGTATTGTACACCAGATCTTTCCCTTTTTGTTTTGGGTGTGGTTTTTGTGTTTGTGTGATTTTGTTCTTTCCACCCTGGGTTGCAGAAAAGTAGCCCAAGATTTGTACCTCCCAGTTTGATGGCTTCTATTTACTGTAGTTTCAATATACACATGAATTGGACTCATGATTCCAGTAAACTAAAGGTGAGAAAAGGGTGAAAAGCTCATTAGTCTATTTCCCTTGAGGGAACTTTCAGAGTTTAGCTCAGTCTAGTCATGAACTCCAGACAATTGTCTTTAGGGTTTATGTCTAGACAATCAAATAAGATATAAACCTTAAACAATCAGTTATTGGCACTATCAACACTAACACAATCTTTCCTCCAAACCCGTGGGCTTTATAGGAGCTTGGGCTGATAGGCCTATCAAAGTTCTACTTAATTATCAAGACCCCCGTAATTTGATCCCGTCCTACTCATATCCACTTTTATGTCTTACTAACTAGAGCGACAACAATAAGTACTTTCCAGGTAGGTGACTTCACACACCATCTTACAGGGCCATGACTCAAGCTCCACATCCTTTAGGGAATGTCCCTCCAAGCCTCACTGACTTCTCTTCTCTAACTGGTGGCTGGTAGTTCATCAACTTTTAGCTTCCATTTTAAATTGTCTATATCAAAAAAATATATAGCAATTCCCTGTCACCCTCTCCCCACACCAACACATACACACACTTTCCCCAGGTTCACACCTGGGGAGCATCGGTTGTATTGAAAGGCGAGATAAATGAAAGCACTGTTGTTCTCCAACTTTCTCCTGTGACCAATCTGTGAGTCAATTTTATTTCAGGGCTTTACGTAGGGAAATCTTATGCTGTCTAAAGGAATTAGAATATCACCTTTAAATCATGCGGTTAACTCTCTCCATTTTTAAGATGAGGAAATCAAGGCCCCAAGAGATGAAATGACTTACCTAATATGTACTTGTCATACATACATACCTAGCATGTATTTGTCATTCTTGTTTCACATTTAACGGTCACTTAAATGTGACCAGTCACTTCCCCCTCCCCACCCCTTCACCCCACCATTTATCACCTAAGTTCTAGAGGACAAAGGTCATCATGTCTTGTGCATTTTCTGCATTCATAACAGCACCTACCAGTCTTCTCTTTTTTCCTCACACAGGATCAAGAACGGGGCTGGGAACACGGTGTGCGCTAAGGAAGGAATGGATTGAATTGAGCCCCTGCAGAACGTGGACTATTTGGAGGCATTGAATTTAGCCTCTGGGTGAATACTTCCCTCGGACTGGCCCACTTCACAGTGAACAGCTATGGGCCAAAAGAGACATACCCAGTGTGTGGTTTTGTTTGCTCAACTAAGTTATAAATACCATTTTATACAAACGTATGGTGTAGGCCATATCAATTTGAACAAGTCTAGTCTCAGAGTAGACTCATTAAAAGTATTCTAATTGACTGAATGTCCTCAGGTCAAAACCCGGATCTCGGTCTGTGTTTCATGCAGCACCTAGAGTAGCGTTATCAAAAGGAAAGCACCAGACTGTCCTTGGCGACCCTGCGGACTGAAGGAACATTTTCCCCACAGCTCTATGCCTTAAATTGGCCTTATTTATTTATTTATTTTTAAAGATTTTATTTATTTATTTGACAGAGACAGCCAGCAAGAGANCAGTGGAGGGGGGTGCGGGGGGGGGGGGGGGGGGGGGAGAGGAAGAGGCAGGCTCCCAGCAGAGGAGACTGACGTGGGGCTCGATCCCAGGTCTCCGGGATCACGCCCTGAGCCGAAGGCAGACGCTTAACGACTGCGCCACCTAGGCGCGCAGACGCTTAACGACTGCGCCACCTAGGCGCCCCTTAAATTGGCCTTAAAAAGAGTATTTGGGATCCTGTGCTGCCTTTGAAATAATAAAGAAGCATTTTGAAAAGTGCTATAATAAAGATTACGGTATGTTATTATAGATAGCTTAAGGTAATAGGACACATCAAAAGGGTACCAACTTTAAGATGGTAAGTGGGGATGAATTTATTTTGCTCTATCCACAACGTGTCACCTGCTCCCCTTGCAACTATTTTTAAGACCTCTGGCCTGAGTTAATGATGAAGTTGGTAGGCAGCAAGAGATGGAAGTGAGCCATGCTTGGATGGGACTTGATACTGGGTTTGGGATGATTTGTACCATCCTACAACAGTTGACCTGCCAACTACATAGCTTGGCTATTTCTACTTTTCTTAGTTTGGTCCTTGCACTGCGACCCTCATTTTTTAGAGGCGAGAGGTCTACTTCAGGTAGTCCCAGGCTCCTACTTAATGTAAGCTAGTTTAATATCCAAATAGGAACTATCTCCAAGGAGGAAGCAGGCCATTTTAATCATTAACCCAATCTTCCTGATGAGCATCTTTCACTGTGTTTAAGCACTAAATGGGTTTAGTAGAATTAGTCAAGGAATCTAAAATACTTTCTTACTAAATATTGCAGCGCCTGTCTCCCTCTTTTCTCCAAAAGGAACTGGTATCTGGGTAGGGGATCGGAAAGTAAGAGAAAGAACAGAGTATGAGGGTATTTGCCATTGATGATTTTTACCACCTTAGTTCTAGACAGAGAAACCTAGATATGGTTAGGTACAAGAGGGAGCCAGTGATCCAAGCATGGTCATTAAGAATTGGAAATTTGTGCTCATGTCACCAGCACATATACGAAAATTGAAATGATACCGAAAAGATTAACATGGCCCCTGTATAAGGATGACATGCAAATTTGTGAAGTGTTCCATATTAAAAAAAAAAGAATTAGAAATTTAGTTGTGAACTCCCACTAATAATATCCCTTCTCATGGAATCAGTTATGGGCAAAGGTAGAGTCATTTCCCTGCAGAGAAGAGTAGGCAGGTAGGCACTCAAAATAGTAGGTGGTCTTTAAAGGTATTAGGAAGGTCCAGTTGCCCAAAAGAATGTCCTTAAGCTGTCTACTAGAACACTTCCTTAAGTTGTCTAAAACTCCTATTTTAGAAGAATTCAACTTATCAGATGTCATCATGTCTCCAAGAGGTCCCACTTGCTTAACTCTTCGAACTGAAGTTTTGTTTTCCCCCAGCATGAAGGCTGGATAATGAATCCTATTCTCTACTATACATACCTATTCAATTCGTGATCACCCAAACTGAGCTCTCCTAAGTCCAGCTCCCAAACTTCATTGAGGGCGATTGAGAATGTGCCAAAGACCAGGCCTCAGAGTAAGAAATTACAATCAGATATTCTGCTTCTTTTTCAGGTGTCAACAAAGCAAATCAGACATTCCAGGAACCAGCTCACCTAAACCTGAGAAAGGAATAGTGGTTGATAATGATGAGGTAAGAAAGAGCATTAGAAGAAAGAGCTAGAGTACTTTGTAAGCTGGGCTCACAAGCTTCCTGTTGAAAAGCAAAAGGGGGGGGCGCCTGGGTGGCACAGCGGTTAAGCGTCTGCCTTCGGCTCAGGGCGTGATCCCGGCGTTATGGGATCGAGCCCCACATTAGGCTCCTCTGCTATGAGCCTGCTTCTTCCTCTCCCACTCCCCCTGCTTGTGTTCCCTCTCTCGCTGGCTGTCTCTATCTCTGTCAAATAAATAAATAAAATCTTAAAAAAAAAAAAAAACTTAAAAAAAAATAAAAATAAAAATAAAAAAAAAGAAAAGCAAAAGGGGGTTAAGATTTATATAGAGAGCAAGGTTAATTTATCCTAATTTTATGGAAGGGCAACAGAGACTTAGAAAAGAGACAAGGACATATCAGCAACAAATCAGGGCTAGGAGCCAGGGACCGTAAACCTATCTTAGAAACCTGACTTAGCTAGACTTTATGGCCACCTCTTGCAGCAAAACTCTATTGGGTAGCTCAGTTGCTTCCCCAGGTTTTTTCATATGCCAGTGAATTTTCCAGGCCAACTTTTATTTTACCAGCCAGGATAGTGTAATTCAACATAAAACTAAAAACATAGTCCACTTTGGACACCGTTGTGGGCTTAGTCAACCGCTGTAGACTAGTTTGGAACCAAGATGCAATACCTCAGAAATATTCAAGAGTAAAAACATTTTCACCAGAGACTTTCTCCCCTAAAATAATTAAACAAACAAACAAACAAACAAACAAAACACTACTGGGGCACCTGGGTGGCTCAGTTGGTTAAGTGTCTGACTCCATTTTGTCTCAGGGTCACGAGATCGAGCCCTGCGTTAGGCTCCATGCTGAGTGTGGAGCCTGCTTAAGATTCTCTCTCTCTCTTCCTTTCCCTCTGCTCCTCTCCACCACTCCCCCCTCCAAAAAAAAAAAGACCTATAAAAGAAAAGTTTTCACATCTTCCTCTCAAATTTTTCTGAGACTGCTATGATTCTAAATATATATATATATATATATATATATATATCATATCTGCAAAGCAGCTTGTTCATAATACATCTTTATTTTGAACAACGGGACTTCGGGTTTTTCCAAAAGGGTAATAAAATTAAATTATTGCACCTTTGGATTTCTTTCTTCCCATTGTTCCTCATGGAATTCATGGCATGGCTCTGATAGTCCTCCTGGTCTGTCCCCCCAGCCCCTGGGCATTGCCAGCTCTTGGCATTTTCCTCTGGGAGCATAACACCTCCCCTCATGGCACAGTTCTGTCCCATCCTTACTTCTTCCCTCTTTTCCATTCACGTTCATGCTTTTCTCACCTTTCAGTGCATGTTCCCATTCCTCCGCACCCCATCTTACCATATCACCTCCTTGGGGACATAACAATCTTTAAAAATGCTGATCCAAATACAGGATTGTGCCCACCCCTCTTTTTCTGATTTCTGATTATGCCAAGCCCAAAGGCGGTAACTCAGAGCTTTTCTCTCCTTGTGTCCTCATCCCTTTGACTCATCTCTGGGTGACCTATGGCTGAGCTAGAGGCTAGGCAACCACCCCAGGGTCAGTGAAGGGGATGCAGGAGGCCCAGAAACTGTACAATCAAGATGCAACACTCCACCCACCCGCCAATCACCAGCATGTCCACCAGCGGAAAAACGCAAAGTGGTGGACAGAGTATTACTATATTCAGTTCTTTTTTGGCAACATTCCTGGAAGAATCATGCACTGTAGAAATATTTTTTTTATATTTTATTATTATATTATGTTAGTCACCATACAGTACATCCCCGGATTCCGATGCAAAGTTCGATACTTCATTAGTTGCGTATAACACCCAGTGCACCATGCAATACGTGCCCTCCTTACCACCCATCACCAGTCTATNCATGTTGATTTTCACCTGATTTCCTATAGAAATGGAAAGGGTAGAAGGAAGAGGTCTGATGCCTCGGAGTAATTTGTCCCCGTCTGAGCTTTGATGCTGCCCTTACCTGCTTCCCCCCTCACAGGTTTACCTGACATCCATAAAGTGGCTCCACATGTCCATGTACAAGCTTCCCTGTCAGGATGCCTCAGATCCTAGCTGTCTTTGCTGTGGCCCGCATTCTAGAATCCCAGGGTGCCAACCTTGAAAGTGTTCTCCTCACTTAATTTAAACGAGAGACCAATTTTTAGTCAGATACAGGTGAGGTGAGGAATGGAATATTGTTTAGGCTCGGTGTGACTTGAAACCACTGATTTCAATTATTGTCTCTAGATTTGTGATACAGTCGGGCAATCAAAATTTGTTCTGAAGAACCTTCGGCATTACACAGTCCATCCGAATTTGGTAGGTGGAAAAGGATTCATCCCCCCAAGCTCCCTAAGCGTAAGGTCCAGCAGGGTGCATGCAGAGGTGGGGTGGGAATGGAGGGGCAGAGGGAGAGAGAGAGAGAGAATCCCAAGCAGGCTCCCCACCTAGTGTGGAGCCTCATGGAGGACTTGATCTCATGACTCTGAGATCATGACCTGAGACAAAATCAAGAGTCAGACACCCAACCGACTGAGCCACCCAGGCGCCCCACAGCTGTTTTATTTTTAAGTTGAGAAAACCTATTTCTAATCAGGAGGTATTCCATTCTCTCCCTCTCCAATCCTCTGCCTCCTTCCTATAGACAGAAGAGCAAATTTAGTGGGACAGCCCCTTCCCCCACCACATCTTAAATGACTCGCTGTCTTTTGTGACTGCTTTTCCTTTATAAGGTTGTGCTTATTTTGCACGTTAATGTGGTTGTGCCTGCGGAGAAATGTTGGTGGGTGGGAAGATGCAGACAGGTGCTGTGTTGGGCTCCTTGAATAAGGAAGGAGCTTTGGTCTCTGGCAATTTATCCCTTTGCCTCAGAGAGAGTTGTACAGAAGGCCATTTAGGTTTAACACGGAAACTTCTGTTTGCCCCATTGTGTTGGGTGAGATGTGACACTTCTGCAGAAGAGCTAAGTCATCTTGCTCCTTTTATGTGGAAACTTTTCTGACTCATTTCCTCACCCCTTAGACTATTTATGGGGACTGCTCTGAGGGCAGAGAAGGACAGGGAGCTTCAGAGGTTTTCTGTAAAACAACTTTCAAAGCAGATTTGTCCAGCCCATGTGCAGTCTCTGTCCTTCCCCAACAGAGGCAGAAGACTAGCCAATCAATTTGTTAATCTTCTCTTGATCTAATCCCTTTGTCTCTCTGGAAACCTCTCTGTCGCTCAGGCCCAGTACTATGCGCCTTTGAAGCCCACCGCCCTGCAGAAATTCCTGGCTCGAAACAGGAAAATCAGAAGCTTCATGTTAAAAGTAGCAGAGTACGATCAGGATAAGACCTTACTGATTATGACCAACAACCCACTTCCCTGCCCAACTGACCAGCAAGCAAAGGACATGGCCCCAAAATACTTTCCCAAGGAGTTGCTGTTCAAGGTAATGGCACCTGGGGAAGCATCCTGGCTCCCTGAGAAAGGACCCTGAGGAATTAGGAGTTAGCTTGAAGAAGGGAGTTAAATTAACATGGAAGATGGTATTCAGGAGCCAGTTTCTTTCTTCTTATTCCTTACCATGTACTACACACACACACACACACACACACACACACACACACACACACACAGAATCTGGAGAGCCTGGGAAGGACTCAGAATTGCACAAGCTTGTGTCATGAAACTTCATTGCCTGGTCCTAATTAGAAATTGTTCCTCCTTGGCCAAAGACATTTAGTTTGTAATTAACTAAAGTAAAATAGCCACTGGCTTTCTAGTTGAGTATAAAGCAGCAAAGGATATATCAGGAAATGAGGAATGAGGAACAGAAATAACTAAATGGGAAATGAGGGTTATGCTTTATACCCATTGCTTTTGGGTGTCAAGAGAAGTGGAGAGGAACAGAGCTGAGAATTCACTATCATGGCCGCCAGACATTTGGGACCCAGTTCTACACTATGGAAGTTCATGTTCAATCCAATAAACAATTGCTGAACATACACTAAACAACGAACTAAAATAGAAAGATGTTTTCAGAATAGTTTCTATCTGGAAGGAACCTGGAGCCTAGTAGGAGATGCTGATCAATACATGAGAAATACACAAGTTATTAAAATATACCAGGATACATGGATAAAAAAATATGCGAGATACAGAACTAACATAGAGTAGAGCTCTGTATCTTTGTTGGGGGAAAGGGAGTCATCAGGGAGATTTTACAGAGGAGGTGCCCCCTGACAGAAGAAGGGGAGAATATCACCATCAGAGGGAAAGGCAGAGGCATGAAGACCCGAGAAAGTGAGGTGCATTTATGGAGATGTAAAAGAGTAAATGCGGGGACATAAAAGATATAATCAAATTGGCATTTTAGAAAGACTGTTCTTGGAGGTTGGGAGAAATATGTGTTCACTGTGGAAGAGAAAATCAGAAAGATTAGTTGTGATGTTACTACAACATTCAAGGTGAGAGATGCTGAAGAATTGAACTAAATCAATAGCAGAGGAAGTCAAGAAAATAAATTTAAAAGATATTTAGGAGTCAGGATCTACAAAAGATCTTGACAGCCTTGAGAGCAGACCTAATACAACAAGAAGAAATTGAAGTAAATGGAAGTGCAAACAAAAGAATCTAATTATCACAGAAATTACCTGAGACAGACTCTTGTGATATGACATGGTGAATTTGAGGTTCGAGTTTCCTTAGTTCCTAGATGAATGGCAGTAAAAGCTTCCTCTCCAAATGGAGGGTAAGACGCTAATATGCAATGATACATGCTGAACGTGAGTTCGTTAACGAATTCATCGCCTATGGCCATTTGGGTCTCAGAATTTGTGCCCTTTGAGCATCAGCTCAGTGGTCAGTTCTCAGTGGTTATGGGTAATGTGCCCTGGGAGAGGAAGAAATGCTGGCCCAGGATTGTCCTACTCAAGGTGGAGAAGGAAATACAAGATTATCATGTAGCTCGATGTAAGAAGAGCTTTCTTCCAACAGCTGGCACTTAATGGGCCTTCCAACTCCCATACAGGACCTGATCATATACATGAGCGAATTGTGCTCCCAGCCAAACTGTATTCATAGACAGAGTTAAGGCACTGATTGTCAAAGACCGACACCATGGTAATTCTACAGGCTATCTGGAACAAGTCCGAGAAGAAGGACATGCCCAATATCTAGAATGCTTCTTTCATAATCACGCTGCAACCCCCCCTTTCCCTTGCTAGACGAATGTGACAGTCTTTAGTGAGCCTAAGCTCGTATACAAAAGCAGCATTCTTTGGCTATGCCCAGGCACGTGTATAAGAAGAGGGTGGTTTCCAGCAGGCAAATCGAAGAACAGAACAGGCATGTCTGTCACAGGGATGGCTATCCTCACAGCCCCTTCTAAGTGAAATGGCTCTACCACCGTCCATGAGGAAAAGGGTGCCCTTGGACAACTAGCTGGGACCTGAGGTGACACCAGACCCAGTGAAGCAAAACTCATAGGCTGATCAGTGCCCTGTGTGCGACTGGTATCCCCAAATGAAAAAACACCCCCCCCCAAAGCCAAAAGCCAAACCAACACCAAAGCCAACCAACCTATCAACAACCAACAATCCCCAGACCGGTCAGATTCCTGCTTCCAGACATCTGATTTGGGAAAGGGGAAGATGAAGGCAGTGGGAATGAAAGCTGAAAGGACAGGTAGAGAGAAGCCATTAAAAAAAAAAGAAAAATCAAACCAGGAGGAAGAAGGGAGTGTAGGCACCATGAAAGCAGAAGCAGCAGGTTGAAGTTCTAGGGAAGTAGAAACCAGTAAGCGGAAGCTACAGGTAGAGGAAAGATACAGAATAAAAGTAGGGAGTGAACACAGTAGAGAGAAGGAAGCAGACAGGAAGAAAGTAGGAGACAAGCTAATGACAGGTGTCAGAGACGAGATACACCAACCCATGCTCTGGTGGTCCTCAGCTAGTGCTGTCCTGGATTCCTAAGACCTTTCCTCTCCTGTTTTTCTGCCATGAGATCTGCTCTGATAACATTTCTGCTCTTTTTGTGGACAGATTGTTAGCTATGTCTTAGTTCCTAGGCACGTGTGCTCTTAGAGTAAAACTTCTGTTTCTTGAGGTAACTTGAACAGAAGTTCCTCAAAATTGGAAGAGCTTAAAAAGAATGAGTACAGAATTTAAAAGACATGGTTCAACAGGAAGTGTTTTTTTTTTTTTTTGAAGAGGCTTTAAAATTCCATGAGAAGCAGCTCATATGTGTTATTTAATCAGTCTGGTCATTCATTTATTCTTTCATTGATTCAACAAGTATTATTGAGCACCGACTTTGTGCAAGGACCTCTTATGGGTGGTAGGGATGTATCAGTGACTACATCAAAGTCTGCTGGAGTGAAGTTTAATTCTAGGGAGGTAGACAGACCATAAGCAAGCAAACAATCACACAGATACTGTAGAATGTGTTAAGTGCCATGACAAAGCAGAATAAGGGAATGGAGCACCATGGGTGTGAGGGGCAATTTTAGATAGTGCAGTTACACGAGACTCTCAGAAGAGGTGATGACATTTGAATAGAGACTTTAACAGGGTGATGGGATGTGTCCTGCTGTTGCTAGCATATTGTTTTCATTTCAGATTGCCACACATCAGGAAGAATATAAACAGTAGCTTTCTCAAATGAGTTGCAGAAAAAATCAGAATAGGGAGCCCAAAGCCAGATCACATGAAGAAAAGTTCAAAATATGGGCAATGTTGAGCCTAAGAGAGAATGAACTTAGGAGGAATATGATGGATCTTTTCAAATTCTTTAAGGACCCTGTGGAAGAGACACTAGATTTGTTTTATTTGGGCTACAGAGTAGAAGTTAGGGGGGGACAGCCAACAGCTGAACAAAGACGAAATAGATTGAGTTTTTAGGTACAGGAAGGTTGACCACTTGATAGTAATATTGTGGAGGGGATAAGAGAGTCAGATGAATGGTTAGACTGGGTGACCTTTAAGATCTTTTCTTAAAGTCTTTGATTCTATGACCTTTAGTAATGGTGAAATGATTACCTCACAAAACATCCCATTTCATGACCTTTTCACTGCAGACAGAGAATGGAATGTGAATGAGGCAGCCATCTTTGAGAAAGGAAGGTAGAGTCCCATGGATTTCTTTCCCAATTTTTTACCAAATGCTTGGTTCTCTAAGTGGTTCACTAATTGAATCCTTCTCAAAACTGGGTAAAGTCTTCTGCCATTCACTTCAAAGGGCCACTGGGCAAGTTCAGTCAATGACTTAAGACACTGACCAAGCTTCGGACATGTCATCTAGCAACAAAACAAATGGGTACAGTAGTTCCCACCCCCACCTCTTATCTGCGGTTTCAGTTACCCACAGCCAACCCGGGGCCAGAAGCAGATGATCTTCCTTCACCAGTAGCCTAACGCCAAGTCACGATGTCTCTGTCACTCACCTCACTGCATCTCATCATGTAGGCATTTTATCACCTCACATCATCATAAGAAGGAAAAGGGTCAGTGCAGTACATTATTTTTGAGAGAGAGAGAGAGACCACATTCACATAACTTTTACTACAATATATTCTATTTTATTGGTTATGGTTATTAATCTCTTACTGCACCTAATTTATAAATTTAGCTTTATCATAGGTATGTACGGATAGGAAAAAATATAGTGTGTATCTAGGGCTCAGTACTATTCATGATTTCAGGCATCCCCTGGGGGTGTTAGAAGGTATCTTCTATGGCTTCCTTCTCTTTGGCTTTCAGTCCCCACCTCCCTCTCTGGCAGGTTTTGTTACATCATGTTAGAGGAATCGAAGCTTAGTCCAGGAAATTGGTTCAGTTGCAAAGGCTCAGTAACTTCCTCACTTACTCTTCTTTCCTCCACGGCAGGAAAGTTATCGGCACAAACCCCCTGAGCACTTCTGCCTACCCCAGGTGTCTCCGGAAAAAAAGTTAAGATCTGGGCTGAAACCAACCTTTCCTGTGACCCTGTTGGAGGATCCTACATCCAAGCGAGAACAGTGGTTTAGGTGAAGTCCCGGCTCTTGTACTCATTTTCTTTCCTATCGTTCCCTTATTCATGTTACTATCTCTTTTCATCACAATTTAACAAAAGCTTTTTGATTGTAGGAAATATATATAACTGCGTAATAATAAGACAGCTTCCCTAACATGACCCCCAACCTCATTTATACCCTAATGAGAAGAGACAATAATGGCAAACTAAGGTTTTTCACCGAGAATGATTTTCAAGAGTGAAAAGAAGTACTCAAAGATCTATGAGAGGAAACAGAACATTTTCTCTCAGTGCCTGTGAAGGGCTATAGCTTAAGAACAATGTGTTATGAGATTTCATTTGAAACTAGTTATAGGAGCAGCCCACATCTAATTTGGGTAGGAGAGAAGAGATTTTTTATTTTAATTTAAAATTTTTAAAGATGTATTTATTTATTTTTTGACAGAGCCAAGAGCACAAGCGGGGTAGGAGTGGGGGAATGGCAGTGGGAGAGGGAGAAGCAGGCTCCCCGCTGAGCAGAGAGCCCAATATGGGACTCCATCCCAGGACGCCGGGATCATGACCTGAGTTGAAGGCAGATGCTTAACTGACTGAGCCACCCAGGTGCTCCAGAAGAGATTTTAGAGTTCCTTCACAGCTTTACAATGCTGGATTCTAGAAGAATCCCTTCCACTGAGCAATACTTCCACTCCATACCAATGGGAACTCTCTAGGGACCGTCCTTTCTTTTCCCCCAGAATTAGAGTGTAGTGACTGGTTCCATTAACCTCCTGACCTAGGATCTACTAAATGAGCTGTCTTTCTTAAGGTTTTCCACTGACAATGATTTCAAGAGCGAAGGGAAGTATTTAAAGGTCTATGCTTTGAGGAAACAGAAAAAAATGTACCCCCAGCTCAACTTTGCTTCAGTCTGCAAAAGAGATATGAGGAAAGATGGTAAGCTTCTTTCTTTTAAAGCAAAGACTTACAGATCTGAGATGTTGGGCAGGAGGGACAATATTTTGGGGGCAAGAGATCTCTCAGGAAGGTTCTGGACACTATTTTTCTTTGTAGCCTGGGAGCTAAGACCTGTTAAGAGGCCTGAATGGTGCTAGGCTTTGGACCCTGTTAAACCTTCAAATTTCTTTTCTTTTTCTCTTCTCTTTTTTTCTTTTCCTTTCCTTCTCTTTTCTTTTTTGACCCTCAAATTTCAAGAAAGCTCTAGCATAGTGTTTCCCAAACTACATCACCTACTACTTTAATAGTTTGGGCCATATTGATATATTATTTGCCCTGTTACTTATATAGTGTTTTTCTTTAAAAGTTTTTTGTTGTTGTTGTTCCTTTCTTAATACTATATCATAATATACCAATTACATTCTTTTCCTGACACACATTTAGTCAAATTTGTAATAATTAAAATTTAAAATATTTATATATCACCTAAAACTGCCTTGCGTTATGCATATCACACTTTGTGGAAAACTGTTCTAGAAGGACCAAAGGATAAGCCTGTGGGTTTCAGAGGTTCACGAGTTTCTTTGGGGTCGAGGCAGGACATGGTGTGAAGGGGTTTGGGATAAGGTTTCATGGAAGAGAATGCAGTGAAAATGCTCCTTACACATTATTACTCATTTAACATTTATGGGGCAACTATAAGTGTTGAGCACTTCTCAAGCACAAGACTGTCCCCCCCACCCCCAGTGCAGGAATAATTAGTGATATTTATTTCCTTCAAGGGAAATTCCACCCGTCCACCAAGGCAACATTTGAGCTTTATAAGCAAGATAAGATGAACATAACAGTTAATAGCACATTTAGTAAAGCTGGAGTTAAATCTTAAATGATACCATATGTAGGATATCAGCAGTTTGGTTTAAGTCAATATCGGGGGAAAGAATTTCTCTGGAATCTAGAATCTAATCTAGATCAGAATTTCTCTTATTTTTCAAAGCATGAACTTTAAGGATCTACCCAATTTACATTTCTAAACAGAACACTTAATATATCAGTCTATAGCAATTAGGAGATTTCTGATGACTTTACAGTTTCCCCCAAGAAAAGTGAGAGCCTATTTACTTTACTTATGTATCTAAAGGGCCCCTGTGATGCTTTCCCTAAACAAAGACAATGGGGCTGTGAAGTTGAAACAATGTCTCCACCTCAGGCAAAGAGACTGCTAGCAAACCCTCCTCCTGCCAATTGCCAGTCACCATCCATGTTTGCCAGGCAACCAAATAAAGAAAGATTACGTAAAGAATGGTTTGGATGGGGACCATAATTGGATGGGGGCTTATTAGGAGGCCGTCCAAGAGAAAGATGATAGGGCCTGAATTGAGGTGACAGCGGTAAGAATGAGGAAACAGATTCAAGGGATATTTGCAAGACATAATTCATCAAAAAAGTAGGAAGGGATGGAAGCAAGAAGAGCCCAGCATGGAAGCTTCCAAGAACAGGCAGAGGTTGAAAGAATTTGGATAAAGTGATGACACATTGAAGCCAAGGGTAGAAATAGTTTCTTCGTTACCCTCTCAGACAGGAGAATGGAAAACCACCTACACTTTAGGAAAAGGCTAAGAGGAATATGAATATACAAGTGAATGCACCTTGTTAAGAGTTATCTAAGTGTCAGTATGGCGGCAGGTGGAATCGTTTGAAAGGGGTGGGATGAAACAGGGAAGACTCTAAATTGGCAGTGTTTTAAACTGGGTTTTGATGAAGGGAAGGAATCCAGAACTATAAAGAAGGTTGGGCACGGTAGTCCGTGGTCCAAAACTGACCCTCTTGCTAAGAGTAAAGACCAGCTTCCTCAGTCCCTCCAAGTGGGTCTCTTTCCTGCCCCACACTGCGTGTCCTCCTAGATCCTCTGGAAATCCACATTCACCAAGGTGCCCTGTGCTTTGTTGCAGTCGTCAAGTCAGGGAGTGACCTGCCGACTTCCAAGATGATCTGGGAACCACTAACCCTTTCGTCGCTCCTGGAAGAGAAACCCACCAGAACTGTGCCAGGGGAGAGCTCCTTCCGCAATGGCAGGGCCCAGCAGTGGGTTATAAAAAACGCCACTGTCGTCAAGTGAATACAAACCCTCCAGGCCTCCTGCCTCTGTCTGCAGAGACTAAGGGGCCTGAAAAAGTCACCATCCAGGGCGTGCCAACCAAATAAAATCGCATTCTGCCCCCTTCGGGCTTGGGCTGCCGGGTCGCTGGCTGGGTGGGCCAGAGCCAGCCCCCGGCTCCGACCTGTCCCTGCAGGGGCCGAGACGCAGCCCCGCGGCCCCAGCGCCTGGCCCCGCCTCCGCCCGACTCGGGGAGGAGGAGAGGGCGTGGCCGCGTCCCCAGGGGACCGGAGCGGCCGCGACAGCCGGGGGAGGGCGGGCCTTCTCCCCGAGTGACGGGACGGCGACCCAACCGGCGCCAGAGCACGGGGCCGGCCTTCCTGCAGTCTCTTCCGCTCGCCGGCTGCGGCGCCTGGGACGGTTGCGGTGGGTCTGGGCGCTGGGAAGTCGTCCAAGATGATTAAAAAATTCGACAAGAAGGACGAGGAGTCTGGTACGCGCTGGGCTTCTGACGCCCACCCTCAGCCGCGGGGGCCCCTTCCCCGCCCGCCGCCACCTGCTCTCGGGGGCCGCGGACCCGAAGGCGTGGGCGCCGGTGTGCCAGGGGGCCGGAGTTGGAGCCCGCCCCTCCCTCCGCCCGGCTCCGCTCTGCTGCAGCCTGGGGCCTGCCCCTAGCCCCTCCCCCGGGCGCCGGAGCCTCCTCTCGGGTCGCGCGCTCCCGTCCCGCGCCCGCGCGCCGCGTCCGGCTGCTCGGCGGCCCCGCCCCCCGCTCCCGCCCCCTCCCCCGGGCGCAGCCCCTCGGAGCAGCCTCCGCAGCGCTCGCCGGGGGTGGGCTGCCCGCAGAGGAGGCGGGCCCACGGCGCGTGGCGGAGGGAGTGGGTGCGCGCGTGTGAGAGCGGGGGCGCTGGTAGTGGTAGGCCCAGAGTGGGTCTGGGCTAGACGGGACAGTGTGTGCGTGTGTGTGTATGAACTTGGAAGTGCCTTGTACTTTCCAGTCTTCCCGGGGACCTTATCTCTGTCCGCTTCCCAGGGAGCTAAGACTGTCCCATGTTACATAGGTCATTTAATGCTCAGGCATCCAAAAGTGAGTTGCGTTCCTAATACCGGTCTTTGGTCCAGAACAAATGGGGAAGATGCCAAGCCACCTAAAAACAATACCTCCCCCCCCCAGAACTCCCAAACCAAAACCCCTCAGTGTTTGCTGCTCTCCCATGGTGTGGTCGAGGTTTGGGTTAGTAAATTTCCGTGGCCCCTTCCAGCTTGATAGGATTCTTTGCTAAACTCTTTTCTGCCTCGCCTTAGTTGTTGAAAACATGTAAGATAGTGCTTGCCTTTGGGGAAATCCAAAGGGCCCAACCACAATCTCATTAATTTTCGCTGTGTGCGCATGACATGTACTAGTCACGTTATGTGAAAAGAGGACAGGGGAAGAAGAGCTCATTTTGGGCAGGGATCCCGCAAAAGAGAAGTACAAGATCTTCAATGACTAGCAATGACAGCTAGTACCAGAATAAAAATGATTTTATTCAATTTATATGTGTATTAGTAATGATCGTCATTGTGATATCCAAGTGGTCACTTCATTTTGGTGAGCTATCCCAAGCATTCAGTACCTCTGTGTAGACAATAAATTTGTCTAGGACAGCTATTAAAGACATTTTTTGTTTATGATATAGGTAGTGGCTCCAATCCTTTTCGGCATCTGGAGAAGAGTGCTGTCTTACAGGAGGTATGACTTGGAAGTATGCTGTGTTCTTTCTTTTCTATTCCATTTTAGAACGATGGGCAGAGAACCCCTGGAATACGATGACCCAAAATAAGAATTGAGGAATGTAATACTTGTGTTCGGAGAATACAGATTGAGGGAAATTTCCAGGAAGACAGGTTACTTCTAGGAGGGTCTAGAGCTTATAGAAATGCAAAAACATGTCAACTCTCCCACATGTTGATAATTTTAAATGAAATGCCAAAGAATTGTTTAGTACAAGGTTACTGAAGGAAGTTGTAGACATTAAGCTAATTGTATTCAAATGCTGTAGGTAAGTATTGTGATTCTTACTTAACGCATAAATCCCATAAAGTTGAAGTACTAGCTTAGCTCTAAGGGAGTCACTGTAGAATGGAAAATCAAGACCATATCTAATAATGTATCATATACTGTGATAAATGGAAAACTGTAAGCAGTTAACATTATTTGGATATTGTGACCAAAATATGTAATCATCTATTTAATTAAAGTTGATTTTTTTGTGATCTGTGATAGAAATGATAGAAAATATACTATGTATAACAATGTTTTTGTCCCCACAGGCTCGTATATTCAATGAAACACCTATCAATCCAAGAAGATGTTTGCATATTCTTACAAAGATTCTTTACTTACTGAACCAGGTAAACTATTTTGATTTTCCTTGGATTTGTTTTTCGGAATAGAAATACATAACATGCAGTGAAATACTTTCTGGAAAGTATAGTTATTTTTTTAAAAAGTTACTTAATTTAAAAATATACAGTGTTTGATTAAGGTAAAGATACGTAAAACTTCTTGTGGACCGGATTATGACATGTACTTCTATTTTATTCACAAGGTACTAGACCAGCTAAGCACATAGCAGGTCCTCAACCTTGATTTGAATTTAACAAGTTTTAGTTAACGTTAAAACATGTTGTTTAGTCTTGTTCAAAGGTCTTTATGTCCCTCCAAAAATACAGTACAAAATCTTAGACAAATTCCAGATAAATATTTTATTTTTTTTTGAAGCGGGATTAGTATGATAGTGATGTTTTTCAAGCTTTGATTTTAATATTTAGATTTTATATATATTATCCCTAGTGTACCATGGCAAGCGATATGATTCTGATCTTAACCATGTTGTGCCTTAATGTCCTTTTCTATAAATGGGGATTATGATAATGCCCATTTTCTAAAGTTGTGATGATTCAATGAGATAATGAATGTAAAGCACTGAGAATAATCCTGGACATGCACATTCAGAAATAGTTTTCATTCAGTCATTCAGCAAATATTTATAATACACCTGCTGATTCCTATGCACTGTTTTAGGCGCTGGGGTTATAGCAGACAAAACCAAAGTATTTGCCCTGACAGAACATAGATTCTGTTTGCTGTTACTGTTATTAATTTTATTTTTTCTTGTGTTTTTGTTTGTTTGTTTTGCTTCAGACTAAAAAAGTCTCATGAAATGTCTAGGACCTTAGAAAATGTGATTTTGTTTCTTAGATTCACACACACACACACGCACCATGCACACCCAGATACACATTTATATATACTTCAGGTGGTTTACATATGGTGTTAAGACTGTGGTTTCCAATTTGAATTCCATGAGAATATCTTATTTTTACTTATTTCAAGACTGAAGACATGATGAAGATTTATCGTTTGCAAATGGAGACGGAGCAAGAAGTGCATACTTTTACATAAAATATATTCTTGCACATACATCATATCCTTGTGTGGTAGCATATTAGAGACATTTAAGGCAAAGTCAGTTTGATTTCCTTTTTAAGAGCACACATTGTGTCCAGGTTGGCTAAATCCATGAAATAAGCAGTTTTGAGTAGTTGAAGGTGGTGTGGAATAGCGTCTGCTTGTATTTTGACCAGTACCTCTTTGATGGGCAACTCATGTTGAAACAGTTCATTATCTTGATAAGGAAATTACCAGTAGAATCTGATAAATAAACACAAAGACATAAACAGGTTTGGGAACCTTAGTTTTATCTTTGTCCTAGTTCTTGGTATTGCTTTATGGAAAAATACTTTTATATTTCTACTGCAGCTGACCTACTCATATATTCTGAATTTCAAGTCCAAAAGTAGGGACTTAGGGTTTACTGATATGACTGAAAAGTGCCTGGACTTCTACACGTTCACTAAGTAATTATGAAAGAAAGAGAGGGAAATCTCTTGCTGATGAGCACGTTGGGTACTCTGATTTAAGTAATTGTGAATTCTTATACTTTGTCTTTCATCCTCAACTTTTAAAGTTTTTCATCAAAATTTGTTTATTCTTATACCCGCAACAAATGGTTTGAAAACTAGTTATAGTCCATGTGAGATCTGAAGCCCTGAAAAGTGATTGAGCCTAACGCATTAGGATTGCTTTTAATGAAATTGAATATTGAAATGTTCATGTCTCAGGTGGTCTGTAATCTGGAATTTTTTGACTGTGAGTGAAATAGGTTATCTAACATCTTGCTGCTTAAAAAAATGTCATTCTCAGACCAGCAGCAGTTGCATCACCGGGAGCTAGTTAGAAATGCAAAAATTTCAGGCTTAACCCAGAGCTACTGAAGCAAATTCTGCATTTTGGCAAGATCCTCAGATGATTTATTAAGCATATTAAAGCTCTGATCCAAAGCCTTCCTTTTATATAAGTAATCTGGTTCCTGCCTTTTTGGTTGGTCCCTTTTTGCCATGTTTTCTGGGATTCCTAACATATAGTTCTTTACAATTTAATATTTATTGTGCTCCTGTAATATGTCAGGCTTTGTGCTGGGCATTGGATTGTAGAAATATGAAAGATGTGATCTCTGCTTGTAGGCAGTGTAGTAATAACATGCTATTCTGATTAGGAAGTCAACTTGCTACTACTTTCTACCTCCTTGTAAATTGTGGTTATCTAGGGAAATTAAAATGGTTCCTGCTCAAAGGTTAGAGACTACTATTCCAGAAATTTTATAGCATGGTGTATGATATTGAATTATTTTAAATAAGGAGTGGACAAAATGGCCATGCAGGTTTATAAATTGAAAGCCAAAAAAAATAAAAATAAAAAAGCACAGAGGCAGAATGTTTACAAAGAAATTTTTTTCCCCTGAGTTCTAAAAGATTTTTGCAGAAATAAAGAGAAAATCCTTCATATACATTTTTTTTAAGTTTAAGAAATTGTTTTCAATTTTCCTTAGGGTGAGCACTTTGGAACTACGGAAGCCACAGAAGCCTTCTTTGCCATGACTCGATTGTTTCAATCTAATGATGTAAGTCTTTTTATTTTATTCTTTTAGGCTGGAAAAGTTCCTTTTATTCTTTTTTCTTGGGGAACTTAGAGTGTCCCAAATTAGAAAAGGTCGCTTGAAATATTTAAAATTACTTAAACATTATTTATCTTCACCAAAGTTTTAAATGTTCATGAAAGGCCATATGAATGTGAAAGATTGACAGTATACAGCATAGAGCTGTTCCCCCACAGATCTCTCAGGCAGTCCGAAGAGCTGTTCGTATCCAGCGTGTGGCATGCCACTGTCAGTGGGCTGGAGTGGAAGCTGGTGGACGTAGCTACCACATCTCTAGGTTCCCAATTTCTGGTGGGCCTGGGGTTGCTGCTGGTCAGCAGCAGGGCTGGCTGTGAGAAGACGAGCCGGAGCAGCGTGGGGAAGAGGACATGGGCTAGGGGGAAAGAAGAGTAAAGACAAACTAAAGCGGACAGTATCTCTGTGTGTCTCATCACCTGAACCACCCCACCCCCCCGACTTTCAGAGCATAGTGGCTCTGCTGCTTTACTTCTGTTTGGAAATGTGGTGCATATTTCTCTTGTGCCCCGCTCTCGCTCAGAACCTACAGGGGAGGGAGTTCTGGGAGCTAGACTTCCCAGCTTTCTGTTGACGTAAATTGTCCAAATCTTGCAGTATTTTTGGTATGTACTGCATATCTTCACGGGCCGCATTTTCTGCCCAACCCCCAGGAACTTCTAGGATTTGAGTGTGGTTATATGTCAGGATAACGATAAGCTTCGGGAGTAAGTCCTCAGGAGCTCAGCAGTCTCTTGTAGGGCAACTGTCTCTGGTGAGGCCATTACACATTCTTCAGGCAGAGGGAGACTAATTTCCTCAGACAGAGAATGAAGAGCTGCTCCTAGTTGCAGAGGAGGCTAGGGGGAATTTAGGGGTTCAGGGTACTCAGCTTCATCAGAATCTGCCCGTCTGTCCCCATCCCAACTTTCAGGGTCCCACTTCTTCCCCATGCAAAGCCTTCCCTTTCATCTAAGCTGCCTCACAGGGTGTGTATTGAATTTTCCTTGTCTTTCAGCCACATGGAGGGTTTACTTTTCAGAATTCTCAGCGTTGTGTCCACATGACACAGGCTTTCTATTAAAGTTTTGTGGAAGACTTCTAGTCCCTTACCCAGACGTGGACTGTGAATTTAAAACTCTGGACTCATTTCTTTTACCGAGTTCTCCAGTGTGCTTAGAAGCCCCTGACCCATTATGTAACACATTTTTTACAAAATATTCTATGGCAGCAACTCCTGGGTTACCCAAACCTTGTCTTCTGTAGGTCCTTAATGATGCTTCTCTGCAGGTGATGATTTAAGTATTTTGCCTCTGCATGCCACAGACGACTAGTATCCCTTTACCACTGCAAACAGGGCATTAATGCCTTTATCAAATCAGAGAAGCAATTTCAGATTTCTCTTGTTAAGGTCCTGTTTCCCTTTAATCACTTCCTGTGCCAGAAATTCAGGGTTCAGTCAGGGAAGCGGACCCACTGTGATGATGATAAATTTATGTAGTAGAGGAGTTAGACTAGAAAGCCAGGCATTCCAGGCTGCTGGAGTAAGGTCACGGAGAGGGACTATTAAAAAAGTTATGGAAGGCTGTTGCCTCTTTGTGGCTCCCTGAACTTGCAGCCCCAGGTTGCTGTTGCTCAGAGGGATGGCCGTTGGGAAGAAGAGCTGGCCATGGGGCAGGGAGGAGGGTGCAGGGCAGGGAAGAGACAGCGGGAGGACAGGCTCGAAGCCTCCAGCACAGAGGTCGTATTAAGGAAAGAAGGCATGAAATTGTTTTCTGGGAAGTGGACTGGGGGAATGTAGGTTGTTGGACAGTACGCATGGCCCCTTGCAGTTACTGGTCATGAACTGAAACTATTACCTGGTGGCACAGTGAATGTTTTCCTCCAGCTATAGGCTTCTGGTTGTAGCATGGAATGGTTGGAGATTGGATTTCGTCAGGGTCAGGGTTTTGCCAGGTTAGTAAACAGAGGGAAGAGCAAGGAAGTTGAGTGATTGAAGTATTAACTGTGGGATCTGGTTGGGAGGCAAGTAAGAACAGGGGCTGATTGGAACAGTAGAAAGTTGATCGGGTCCATGGATTGATGGAGTGAAAGGGCTGCTGGAGTCAGGAGTGGTGGCTGGAGAGTGAAATGCTTGGAAATGAAATTATGAAAGGGATACTGTTATTGATGGGGATGACAGTGGAATAGGGTGATGGCAAAAGGAAGGACGACAGGATCCTGGGAGAAGAAGTCAATTCTGCCAAGTGGTTAGAGTTTAAGAAATATTGTCTGTATGGATATTAAAGTCAGCAGTGATTATTACTGGGCTAATATTGGAGATAGTGGTGGTGAACAAGTTACTAATATATATATATATATATATATATTTTTTTTAAAGATTTTATTTATTTATTTGACAGAGATAGAGATAGCCAGCGAGAGAGGGAACACAAGCAGGGGGAGTGGGAGAGGAAGGAAGCAGGCTCATAGCAGAGGAGCCTGATGTGGGGCTCGATCCCATAACGCAGGGGTCACGCCCTGAGCCGAAGGCAGACGCTTAACCGCTGTGCCACTCAGGCGCCCCTACTAATATATTTATTTTTTAAATGAGGGAAGTTACTGGAAGTCTATATATGCAGACAGGAGTGGTGCCAGGTGATGGAGTCTAAACGCATGAGCTTTAAAGCCAGAGATTTTTAGGGGAGAACACAGTACAGTGGAAGCAGGCGGTGTAGAGATTTTGAACAGGCAGTGAGCTTTCCCACCTGTAGATGTGGGCGATGAGGGTTAAAGGAGAGACAATGGGCGTGGATTCTGAGGGAGGAGCCAGGTTAGAGACAAGATGGGGACTTTCGGAGAAGAGTTAAGGCTATAAGGGATTTTGCGGATGAAAGTGCCGGAGAACATCATGGAGGGTTTGGGATTTGAGAAGGATGGAAGGTGTAGTCAGATTAGGTGCTGTTCCCAGCTGCGTTGGCAGTGGTGTCCAGGTGATGAATAATGACGAGGATATTTTAGGTGTTTTGCAGTGACTGAGGTAAGGAGCCACGTACAGCATGCTGTGATTCGTTTTGATGGTCCCTTAGGCAGAATGTGGAATTGAGGGGGTGATTTTTTGGGGGAAGAGAAAGAGGTGGGGATTTTGCTGGCAGCATGGGGAGCTTCTTCCTTTTCCAGCCATCCTTTACCAGAGGGAAATTGCTATCTTGAGATTGGTAACCTCCTGTCAGTGTTTATATCTATATGTATTGTATGTGTTTGTAGCCATAATCTCTACTTCATATTGTTGTGTGTTTAGAAATATAAGTGGGGGCGCCTGGGTGGCTCAGTCAGTTAAGCGTCTGCCTTCGGCTCAGGTCATGATCCCAGGGTCCTGGGATCAAGCCCTGCCTAAGGCTCCCTGCTCAGTGCGGAGCCTGCTTCACCCTCTTCCTCTGCCCCTCCCCCTGCTCATGCTTTCTCTCTCTCTCTCTCTGCTCTCTCTGACAAATAAACAAATAAACAAAGTCTTAAAAAAAAATACAAGTGATCAGAGGTACCTGGGTGTCTCAGTCGGTTAAGCTGCCGACTCTTTTTTTTTTTTTTTTTTAAAGATTTTATTTATTTATTCGACAGAGATAGAGACAGCCAGCGAGAGAGGGAACACAAGCAGGGGGAGTGGGAGAGGAAGAAGCAGGCTCACAGCCGAGGAGCCCGATGTGGGACTTGATCCCATAACGCTGGGATCACGCCCTGAGCCGAAGGCAGATGCTCAACCGCTGTGCCACCCAGGTGCCCCTAGCTGCCGACTCTTGATTTCAGCTCAGGTCATGGTCTCATGGTCCTGGGATGGAGCCCTGCATCAGGCTCCATGCTGAAAGCAGAGTCTGTTTGAGGATTCTCTCTCCCTTTCCCTCTGCCCCTCCCCCTGCTCTCTCTCTTCCTTTGTCACAAATAAATAAATAAATCTCAGACAAATATATAAGTGATCATATTATTATTGCAGTTTTCAAGATTAATGTTTTTGAGATTGACTGTCATGCTGTACATACTTCCACTTTATTCAGTTTCACTACTACATGTGATCCCAGTGTGTTAATATACAGTATTTCTACTCATTTATCTATTCTCCCATTGGTAGATATGTGTGGCTTCCACTTCTTTGCTGTTACAAGTGATATTATACAGGGTGCCTAGATGGCTCAGTTGATTACGTGTCTGCCTTCGGCTCAAGTCGTGATCCCAGGGTCCTGAGATCAAGTCCCTCATTGAGTCTCTCATTGGGCTCCCTGCTCAGCGGGGAGTCTTCTCCCTCTGCCTGCTGCTCCCCCTGCTTGTGCTCTCTCTCTGACAAAATAAAAGAAAATCTTAAAAAAAAAAAAGCCAACTCCCCCCAAAAGTGATATTATACGTAATGTTTATGTACATGTCTTGTGCACATAGTGAGAATTTTTCTGGGATAGATACCTACAACTGGAATTTCTAGTTAATGGCAGTTATTCGATCTTATCAAATTCATCTTTGAACTGATCTTGTCCTAATTTGCACAGACATTGCTTCAAATCCTTACTTGTTCTTATTATAATTTCTTATTATCGGACCTAAATATTTGTCATTCAGAAGAATGTGAAATGGCATCTCTTTGTGGTTTTAATTTGCATTTTCATGATCATTGCTGAAATTGAAACTCTTCCTAAGTTTAGTGGCCATTTTACTTTCCTCCTTTTGAATTGTCTGTTCATATTCTTTGCTTATTTATATTCCTCTTACTGACTTATAGGAAATTTTTTTTTATTTTAGTGTTTAAAAAAACAGCTTTATTGAGTGTAACTTACATATTAATAAAATTCACCAATTTTAAGTGTACAGTTCAGTGAGTTTTGACGAGTGTGTGGAGTCATGGAACCATCCCCACAGTCATGATTCAGACACCTCTCCACCCCAGACTGTGTCCTGTATCCCTTAGTTGTCCGACCCTCCCTCAACCTCTAGCACCCAGAAGTCAGTGGTCTACTTTCTGACAACACAGTTTTGCATTTTCTAGAATTTCACTTAAATTTAATCATTTAGTACATAGCCTTTTATGACTTTTATGTCTTGTTTCTTTCTCTGAGCTTATGGCCTTTGAGACTGATCCAAGTTTTTGTGTATATCAGTAGTTTTTCACTTCTGTTGCTGAGTAGTATTCCATTGTATGGAGGGGGTCTAGTTTACTTATCCATTCACAAGTTAATGGTTTTTTGAGTTATTTCCAGCTTATGGATATTATGAACAAAGCTGCTAAAAATATTCAAGTCGAAGTCTTTGTGTGGACCTACTTTCATTTTCTTTGCTTAATATCTGGAAGTGGCATTGTTGGGTTTGCATTTCCTTCATGATGAATGTATTAAGCAAATACATGCTAATTTGCCATCTGTATATCTTCTTTGGTGAAGTGTCAGTTCAGATCTTTTACTTAAAAAAAAAAAAATCATGCAATTTGTCCTCTTATTGAGCTGTAAGTTGTCTTTGTATTTTCTGGATACAAGACTTTTTATCAGATAGGCATTTTGTAACGATTTCCTGCCAGTGTGTTGCTTGCGTTTTCATTCACTTACACTGTTGTCTTCTCCATTTATTAAAAAAAAAAAATATATATATATATATATATATATAGTTTTCATAGAGTAAGATCCACCCTTTTTAGGGTATAGTTTTATGACTTTTGACAGATGCATACAGTAGTTATTATCACCATTGCAATCAAGATTTAGAATGTTTCCATCACTCCAAAAAGTTCCTTCCTGCCTCTACGTATGATCTATTCTAACCATCCTCAGCCCCGGGCCACCACAGGTCTCTTCTTTCTGCATAGTTTTGCCTGTCTGGGAGGTCAGACAAATGGTATCAGACAACATGAAACATTTTGAGACACTTAGCATACGTACTGCATTTGATGTTTGTTCGTGTTATTGTTTGCATCAGGAGTTTGCTTCTTTTTATTTCACTGTAGTATCTATTATATGGATGTACCTCAGTTTATCTGTTTGCCCTTTGAAGGATATTTGGTTTGTTACCAGGTTTTGGTGGTTATGAATATAGTTGCTATAAACATTCATGACAAATTTTTAAACATAAGTTTTTATTTTTCTTGGGTCCGTGCCTAGGAGTGGGATTGGTGGGATCATATATTTAACTTTGTAAGAAGCTGCCAACCTTTCTTCCATTTCCACCATCACTGTTTGAAAGTTCTAGTGACTGCATTCTGGCTAGCACTTGGTATTGTCTTTTTTTGCATTATTAAATTTGTTTCTTTTTAATTTTAGCCATTCTAATAGGTGTATAGTGGCATCTCTTTGTAGTTTTAATTTGCGTTTCCCTAATGACTAATAATCTCAAACATCTTTTTGTGTGCTTTTTTCCTTTATATATATCTTCAGTGCTGAAGGATCTGTTCATATCTTTTGCCTCTTTTTAATAATTTGATTGTATATTTTCTTATTTTTGAGTTTTGAGAAGTCTTTGTGTATTCTGGGTACAAGTCCTTTATCAGATATGTTTCTTAAATATTTTCTTCAGTCTGTAGCTTGTTTTTTCATTTTTTAGTCTTTCAAAGAACAGAAGTTTTAAATTTTGATGAAGCCCAGTGTATCAATTTTTTTTTCTGTTGTGGATTTTGCTTCTGATGTATATTATAGAAATCTTTGCCTAACCCAGCATCACAAAGATTTTCTCCTGTGCCTTTCTTCTAGGCATTTTGATCCATTTTGAATTAATTTTTGTATATGGTGTAAGGTAAGGGTTGTATTCCTTTTCCTGTCACCACCTCCTCCTTTTCCTCCTACTTTATTTTCTCGACAAATGGTACTGGAATAGTTGGATATCAGTATAGAATGCGGAGGAAGAGGTGATGATTGAGTTACATTGGCACACTGGAACATTCTTTTGTTTCATTAATTTGTATCTTTATTCTTATTCCAATACCACACCATCTTGATGACTATACCTTTATAGTAAGTTTTAAATCAGGTAGTGCATGTGTTCCTTTTTTTTCCCCCTTTTTCAAATAGTTTGGGTCTTTAGGTTCTTTGCCTTTCTATATGAATTTTTAGAATCAGCTTCCATTTCTATTTTTTGAAGTCTGCTGGAAACTTTATGGGGATTACATTGAATCTGAAGATCAATTTGAGGAGAATTGACATTTTAACATTGTGTTTTTTGCTCCATAAACATGGTATTTATCTCCCCTTATTCAGGTTTCTTTAATTTCTGTCAGCAGCAGTATTATAGCTTTTAGCATACAAGTCTTATATGTATTTTGTGAATTTATCCCTAAAGTAGTTAAGATTTTAAAAATACTGTTGTATTGTTGGTACGTAGTTTCTAGAAATTAAATTGGTTTTTGCATATTCCTGTGATTTTGTTAAATTCATTTATTAGTTCTAGGAGTATTTTGGAAGATTCCTTAGAATTTACTTTTTCCTTTTCAAACTGTATGCCTTTGATTTATTTATCTTACCTTACTGTCTTCTTGCACTGTTGTACAATATAAGTAGAAGTGATGATAGGGGACATCCTTGTTTTGTTCTTGATCTTAGGGGGAAGGCTTTTAGTCTTTCACCATTAAGTATGGTGTTAGCTCTTAAGTTTTTCACAAAAGGCCTTTATCAGGTTGAGGAAGTTCCATTCTATTTCTAGTTTGCTGAGAGATCGTGCGTGTGTGTGTGTGTGTGTGTGTGTGTGTGTGTGAGTGTGTATGTGAATGGATATTGAATTTTGTCAAATGATTTTTTTATATCCATTGGATTATCATGGCTTTTCTTTTTCAGCATGTTAATATGGTGAGATGCATTTATTCATTATTCTGGAAAATATAAAGTCATTTCTGTTTGTTAAAACTTGTTAAGGATTTTTGAGTCTGTAGTCATGAAATATATTGATCTATAGTTTTTTTCTTCTAATGTTTTTGTCTGGATTTTCTATTTGGATAATGCTGGCCTTGTAAAATGAATTGGGAAGTGTTTCTTCCTCTCTTCTTCTTCTGCTTTCTGAAAGAGTTTTTGTAGAATCATTATTAATTTTTCCTGAAGTGTTTGATGGAGTTCACTGTTGAAACCGTCTTTTTTTTTTAAGAGGGAGGGGAGGGGTGAAGGGAGAGGGGGAAAAAGAGAATCTTAAGCTGGTTCCGTGCCCAGTGCCCACGGAGCCAACTAGGGACTCAATGTCACAACCCTGAGATCATGACCTGAACTGAAATCAAGAGCCAGCTGGGGCGCCTGGGTGGCTCAGCTGGTTAAGCGTCTACCTTCAGCTCAGGCATGATCCCAGGGTCCTGGGATTGAGCCCTGCATCAGACTCCCTGCTCAGTGGAAAGTCCGCTTCTCACTCTGCCCCTCCCCTCTGCTCATGCTCTCGGTCATGCTCTCTCCGTCTGTCTCAAAAAAATAAAATCTTAAAAAAAAAAAAGTCAGATGCTTAACCTACTGAGCCACCCAGGTACCCCAAAACCATCTTCTTTAAGGAAAGGTTTTTGAAAATTAACCTCATTAAAAAGAAATAGATATGGTACTATTCAGATTATTTGTCTTCTTCAGTGAGCTCTGGTAGTTCGTGTCTTTCAAGGAATTTATACATTTCATGGAAGTTGTTGAACTCTGTTTCCCTAAAACTGTTCATGATATTCCCTAATTTTTTTAGTGTTTGTAGGATCTGTAGTAATGTCTCTTCTTTCATTCTGATTCTGGTAAATTGTATCTTCTCTCTTCTATTCCTGGGAAGTTTATCTAGAGCTTTATAAACTTACTGATCTCTTCACACAACCAGCTTTTTGCTTCATTGACTTTTCTCTATTAATTGTTTTTTTCTTCCAAACTAATTGTGCAAAAAAATAGAATACTGAAAAATCAAGCCATAAGACGGGGGATAAAAGGAAAGAAAGATCAATCAAGAAGGACAAACATAAATCATATAATAAAATGGTAAATATAGACCCAAATATATTACTATCTACATTAAATGTAAATGAAGAAACAAAGAACATTAATAAAAATTGACTGCATATTGAGCCATAATGCAAGATGCAACAAATTTTTAAAGGAATGAAATTTTAAAGGAATGAAATGCAGACTGTGTTCTCTAATTATAATGGATTAGTGTTGGAAATGAATAATAAAAGAGTCCCTAGGTAATTCACCATGTTTTTATATTAAAAACATATTCATTTCTCTTCTGTTTCTAGCCATGATGCAGTTAAGGGGTGAGGTTTATCCTGCTACTGCAAATACCTAGAAAATCGTACAAAATATATTAACACCTTAGTTTTCAGACATTAGATTAACAGGCATCCCAGGATTGTGATCTGAAGAAAAAGAAAAACAAAGTGTGCTTGAGGATTGCATTAGCTCATTGCCCAGAGGCAGGTTACAGGTAACAGGTCAAGGAGGGTACACTGAAAAGGAGCCTAGTTATCTCTGAGTTGAGAAAACAGATGGAGGACGGGGAAGCCAACCAAGAAAGCTCAAATTTATAGGGCAGAGTACTAGAGAGGAAAGAAGTCGGGGAGAGGGAGAGAAGCAAGAAAGGAAGGAGGTAGTTCCAGCAATTTTCTGAGGGGCTCCCCTTAAATCTTTGGATAAGAATTGATCTGTGCCTATATAAAAGGAAACTACCCTAGGCCAAAGAAGGAATCACCAGAACACAGGGCTGAGAATAACTCCTATTTCCATCCAGTGAGAGCAGAAAAACCTTGTCTTCTGGTATAGTTTTTGGAAGGCATCACCTCAGTAATGGGAATATATTAGATCTGTACTAAAGCTTAAAAAGGCTTAAAAGCAAACCTCAAAAGTAAAACTCTGATTCCAGGTAATTTAATCTCATGAAGAGTAAAGTACAATACCATGTAAAAGAATACAACAAAATCTAGCACCTTACGTGAATTTCACAATTTACAGCATCCAATAAAAAAATTTTGACGTAAGTGGAGAAGCAGGACAATGTTATCCATAACCAGGAGAAAAAATGGATCAATAGACCCAAACCCAGAAATGATAAGATAATGGAAGGAGCAGTAATGACATAAAGCAGCTATTATATAAAGAGCCTTTATGCCTAAGAATATATAGAAAGACATAATAAGAATGAGGAACAAAATAGAAGGCATCCAGAGAGACCCAAATGTGTCTTCTAGAAGTTAAGGGAAAAAAAATTTATATGAGCTTGCATATATAAAATGAAAAATACACCTCCTGGGGTTAATAGCAGATTAGAAAACCGCAGGAGAAAAAAATCAGTAAACTGGAAGACAGATAGAAATTATCCAAAATGAAGCCAAGAGAGAAAAAAAGATGGAATAAAAATGAACAGAGCATTAGCGGGGTAATAGTTTGGAAGTTCTTTTAGTGGTTACCCTAGAAATTGCAACCTGATTATTTGGCTTTCAGAATCTAGTATTCATTTTTATCTTGTACCTGTTCATGGAAGATTTAAGAACCTTAGGACACTCTTACTATGTATATGAATATATAAGCATATATGTGTACGTATATATATATATACACACACACATGCACGTTTACTCATTTATGCCATAACCCATCATTTCTTGTGGGTTTTTTGGTTGTTCATTGTGATTTACCCATGTCCTCACTACTTTTTAAAGAAAGTCTTTATTATTTCAGAGAAGTTTTAGGCTCATAGCAAAATTAAAAGGAAGGTACAGAGATTTTCTGGGTACTCCCCGATGCCACACATGCCTAGACCGTCCCCCCCCCCACACACACACCCGTCCCCATCATCAACATCCCGTTACCAGAGTGGTAAATTGGTTACAATACATAAACCTACATTGACACATCATGATCACACAGAGTCCATAGTTTATGTTACTCACTCTTGGTGTTATACATTATGTGGATTTGGGCAAATATAGAATGACATGCATCCATCATTAAATATACAGTGTATTTTCAATGACCTAAAAATCTCCTGTGCTCCAGCTATTCATTCCCCATCCTAACCCCCAAACCCTGGCAACCACGGGTGCTTTTACTGTCTCCGTAGCTTTGCCTTTTCTAGAATGTCATGTAGCTGAAATTATATAGCATGCATCTTTTTCAGATTGGTTTATTTCACTTAGTAATATGCATTTAATTTCCTTCATGTCTTTTCATGGCTTGATAGCTCATTTTCTTTTTAGTGCTGAGTAATATTCTATTGTCTGGATGTACCACAGTTTATCCATTTACCTACCAAAGGACATCTTGGTTGCTTCCAAGTTTTGGCAGTTATGAATAAAGGTACTATCGAGTGCCGGACTGGCTCAGTCAGTAGAGTGTGTGACTCTTGATCTTGGGGTTGTAAGTTCAAGCCCTATGTTGGGTGTAGAGATTACTTTAAAAGTTTTTAAAAATTAAAATTAAATTAAATTAAAAAATGCTATAAACATCTGTATGCAGGCTTTTTGTGGACATAAATTTTCGACTCCTTTAGGTAAATACCAAGGAATGTGATTGCTGGATTGTATGGTGAGAGTAATGTTTAGTTTTGTAAAAAAATCACCAAACCATCTTTCACATTGGCTACTCCATTTTTATTCCCACAGTGAATGAGAGTTCCTAATGCTCCACACCCTCATCAGCTTTGGTGTTGACAGTGCTCTGGATTTTGGCCGTTCTCATATGAATGTAGTGGTATCTTGTTCTTTTAGTTTGCCTTTCGCAACGATATACGATGGGCAACATCTACAGTATATAAGGAATTCTTGCGCTTCAGTAGTTCTACTTTCATATACTTATTGTCATTTATCTGTTTAAGTGAAGCGTCTTAAGGTCTTCAGCTCATTTTTAATCAAGTTGTTTTTCATATTTTTGACTTTTAAGAGGTTTTTGTATATTTTAGGTGACAATCCAATATCGGATGTGTGTTCTACAAACATTTTCTCCCAGTCTGTGGCTTATCTTCTCCTCGTGACATTGTCTTTTGCAGAGCCGAAGTTTTTACTTTCAGTAAAGGCTGGTTTCTCTCTCTCTCTCTCTAAAAAAGGGGGTGGTGGGGCCTGGATGGCTCCATTGGTTGAGCATCCGACTCTTGATTTCGGCTCAGGTCATGATCTCAGGGTCGTGGGATCGAGCCCTGCATTGGGCTCCATGCTGGGTGTGGATTCTTTCTCTTCCCCTGCTCTTCCTCCCCGCTCTCAAAAAAAAAAGGGGGGGGAGGGTCTGGCTTATTCATTATTTCTTTTATGATCATACCTTTGGGGTTGTATCTAAAAAGTCATTATCATACCCAAGGTCATCTAGGTTTTTTCCTAGGAGTTTTACAGTTTTGCATTTTATATTCAGGTCTGTGATCCATTTTGGGTTAATCTTTGTTAAGAGTGTAAGTGTGTCTAGAGTCATTTTTTTGCCTGTGGATGTGCAGTTGTTCTGGCACCATTTGGTGAAGAGAGTATCTTTGCTGCCTTTGTTCCTTTGTCAAAGATCAATTGACTGTACGTATGTGTGTTCGTCTCTTTGTCTAGCCTGTAGCTAAAACCATGCTGCCTTGTTACTCTTAGCCACTTTTCTTTCACTCTCCATTTCTTGCTGTACTTCTGAGTTATTATCTAGAAGAGTTTTCCCTGAGCCTGAAGAATATACCTTTTAGAATCTTGTCCTTCCTTAGACTCTGGATATTATATCTTATGCCTGGAAGGTTCTGGACCTGTACTTCTGTGGCTATGAGGTGTTCGCTTTTCTGCTTTGGCATCTGTGAATTTCACTTCATATGAATATGAATTTACCCTTGGCTACATGATTAAATTTTTTGTTCCTATTTTATTCAGCAATTCCCTGTGTTTGTTTAGGCAGTATATTTTAGTGGTCATTAGCACCTCTTTGCCAACACTTCATATTGCCACTCTTTTTAATTTTAGCCATTTAAATGGGTGTGAGGTGGTATCTGAGATGGTTTTTTGTATTTCCCTGATGACTAATGTTGAGGGCCCCACCCCCCATTTGTTGTGCTTTAGCTCAATATTTTGTGTCTCCCATTTTATTCTGCATCGTGGTAGATTTTTATTTGGGGGGGGGACAAATTTTCTTTGGTTCTGACGTTTTGGCTTTTATTTTTTGGTTTCTTTTCATGGTAGCTTCAGATGGGTGTCATCTGCCCCGTTCATCTGACCCCGACCGGCTTTCTCTTTCTTGGGGGGATTTTTTTCTGTGTTTAATCACCATGAGAATCCTCACTTCCTCGTCCTCTTCCTCACTGGGCTCACTCGTCTCCGCAAGGTTCTTTCTGCAGCTTGGAGTCTGGAGCTGGGTCTGATGTATTTGAGTTTCACTGCTTACAAGAAATGTGAAGTTGTTGGTAGGGAATGAGGCTAGATAGGCTGGAGGAACTGGTGCCCATCGTGTCTGAATGAACCAGAGACCAGGTGAGGAGGGGTGTAGATGAAACTTTGCTATTGTTAGAGGAACAGTTAATTTGGACCCTGATATCTTGATAATTGAAAAGCACAAATACCTCAAGGAAAAACACCTGTATGTGCGGGACTGAGGAAGACACAGAGTCTGCATGCCTCTCCACCCATATATTTGAAGAATTTTAAAAAATACATTTTCCAGAATAAGCCTTTATTTAACACTCAGAGAAACCTGTGTCTTTGGATTCACACTGTCAAAGTTTGGATCTCTGTGTAATTTTTAATTTAAATTTTTATATTTTCACCTGGATGTTTTTCACTATGTCAGTGCATCATTTACTTGTTTAGGAAACAGTAGTGTTCTGAATGTTCTCTCATCAGGGATTTCCAAAAGGAGTTTTTAGGTAGATGAGAATCTTATTAAGAATAACCTTCTGGGGCGCCTGGGGGGCTCAGTCCTTAAGCGTCTGCCTTCGGCTCAGGTCATGATCCCAGGGTCCTGGATCGAGCCCTGTGTGGGTCTCCGTGCTCAGCGGGGAGCCTGCTTTCCCTCTCCTCCCCACTTGTGCTTTCTCTCGCTATCTCTCTCTCAAAGAAATAAATAAAATCTTAAAAGAAAAAAAGAATAATCTTCTAAATATATCTACTTAAGGCCCTCACTTCAACAGTTTAAAGAACCATTTCCTTGTGAATAACCTGTTGCCTTTTATAATAATTTTTCAGCAAACATTGAGAAGAATGTGCTACCTTACCATCAAAGAAATGGCTACAATTTCTGAGGATGTGATAATTGTCACAAGCAGGTATGTGAATGGTCAGAACCTAACATGGGGTGCTTATATATTTAGTGGAATATTAGTTGTTTTTTCTCTATTAATTTTACTTTTTGGACTGTAAGAAAACAAATAGGAATTTTAAAAAATCTTAAAGCATTCTTTCCTAAAATGTGGTGTCATCATGTGAAAACCATGCCTATCTGATAAAGCAAAGAAGTCACAAAGGATAATGCTAATATTTGCTAATACATTTTATTTATTTATTTATTTATTTATTTATTTATTTATTTATTTATTTATTTTTAGATTTTATTTATTTATTTGACAGAGTTAGAGACAGCCAGCGAGAGAGGGAACACAAGCAGGGGGAGTGGGAGAGGAAGAAGCAGGCTCACAGCAGAGGAGCCTGATGTGGGGCTCGATCCCATAACGCCGGGATCACGCCCTGAGCCGAAGGCAGATGCTTAACCGCTGTGCCACCCAGGCGCCCCTTGCAGTACATTTTAAATGTTCATAATAATATGTAAACAGAACCAAAATGTTAATGATACACTGACATAAATATTTACAATATCAAAAGGCTAGTACGTATAGTATGTAAAGAACTCTTTTACTTCAAAACAATTCCAAGTGATAATTCATAAAATAACCAATATAAAAGATCTGGTTGTGTTTAGTCATTCTCACTAGTAACCAAAAAAAATGTAAATTAAAAACTCAAATGCGTTATAAGATTTTTACCCATCAGATTGGCACCAAAGAAAAAAGGCAGTAGGTGCTTGTAAGGGAGACTGATATTCTTGTATATACAAGAGGCAGAATAATACATTGATTCAGGTTTTCTAGAAGGCAGTTTGACAGCATTCAAGTGTTGAACATTTGAAAAGTTTTATCCCTTTGACCCGGTAATACCACATCGATGGAACTACGCTCAGAAAGTAATCAGAGATAGCTCAGGAAGACTTATATATAATGATGTTCATTGCAACACTGTTTACAGTAGCAGAAAGGGAGAAACAATTTAAATGTCTGCCATTGTTAATTATATATGTAATTATATATATAATTTCATTAACCATATTATGATCAGATTATGGGATTATTTTAATTTTTTTTGAAACATCTTTAGTGATATGGAAAAGTCCTCATAAAGTGCTGAATGAGAGTTGGATTCAAGTGTATGTATTTTATATATAGTCTCCCTTTAAACATATTTTATGCACATGCATACAAATATATAGATGGAAAAATACTGATCTGTTACCAGTAGGTTATCTCTGGGTGTTTAGGATTGTGGCTATTTATTTTTTGTAAAATTTTGGAAAATTTCCAAATGTCCTAGAGTGAGGATGTATAACCTAATTATTAATTTTAATTCATTTAAGTGAATTTGGTCTTTGTACAACAACATAAATTTTGGAGGAGGGTGCTTGTTTTTAACCCGCAGTTGTATTGAACAAGTTTCAATTAGTAAAGCTTTCAGCTGAAAAGAACTGAAAGCCAGATGTAGTCACTAGGCATAGAGTAGCTAGTGTTGGTTCGGTAGTGAACAGTGCGAGGGCTGGTGTCTCTTGAATCTCACATTATTGCAAAATAGGTGCCTGAATTACTGGCAGTGCACCATTCAAGATGGGAGGGGTACTGGGAAGGGGGCCAGGGAGGCCCAGCACCATCTGCCTCTTTTATCAGGAATGCAATAGCTTTTCCCAGGGCAATTTTTAGATTTCATTTGACACAGCTGTGTTATATGACTATCGTTAGGACCAGGAAAGTGAATATTTAGCTCTTAAAGACCAAGTATTAGGGGCAGGCAAGGGAGAACGGGTTGAAATGGGTATTGGATTAGTTATCTAACAATATTTGCCACAAGTAACAAACAGAAAATCTTCACTTAAATTTCTATACTCACTAAATATTGGAAAAATTAAATAGATTAGGGTTTTTTGTTTGTTTAGCTGTTAGTACTTCCCTCTGAATTCTGTTGGGCTGCCATGAATTATGGTTTGCTTCTAGCTCATTTTAAGTGATTAGTAGATGTAGTAGGCAGAATAATGGCCCTCCGAAGATATCCCTGGCCTAATTCCCAGGACCTGCGAATATGTTACTTTACACCACACAGGGAAAGTAAAGCTGCTATCAGCAGGGAGGCAGAATAGGGTGCGTTATCCAGGTGGGCCCGATAAGAATATAAGCATCCTTAAAAGTGGAAGAGGGAAGCAGAAGGGTCAGTAGAGAGACGTGACGATGGAAGCAGGTCACGGATGCGAAGTTGCTGAATTTGGAGATGGAGGGAGGGGGCCGTGAGCCAAGGAATGTGGGTGGCCTCGAGCTGTTGGAAAAGGCGAAGAAATGGATTCACGCCTGCAGCCTCCGGAAAGTAATGTAACCCTGCCGATACCTTGATGTTATCCCAGTGTGCCCCGTGTTGCGTTTCTAACTTACAGAACTGTAAGGTAAAGAAATGAATGTGGTCTTTCCTCTTTAAGTTTGTGGTAATTTGTTACAGTAGCAACAAAAAACAAATAGATTTTGTAACATATAAATGTCAACACTTTGTATACTTTAAAATTATACAATGTTATTTGCCAATTATATCTCAAAGTGGGGGGAAAACTGCTAGCGATTTTGGTACCTTTGAAGTGGGGTGCCGCTGTAACAAATACCTGAAAACGAGGAAGTGGCTTTGGAATTGGGCAATGACTAGATGCTGGAAGAATTTTGGGAAACATGACTGAAAAGGCCTACATTGCCTTGAACAGAGTGTTAGTGGAAACCTGGCTATTAAGGACCTTGGTAGACTCAGAAAGAAGGCAGGAGCAGGGTAGAGAAAACTTTTATCACTGTAGAGAACGCTCATATCATTGCGAACGTATTGTTGGGAGAAATATGGACACTAAAGGTGCTGCTGGGAGGGCTCAGAAGGAAATGAGGAAGGTGTTAGCAACCGGAGGGAAGGGGACCCTTGTCCTATCATGGCAGAGAGCTTAGTAGGATTGTGTCCTGCAGTTATATAGAAATCAGGACTTGGGAGCTTGGATGTTTAACTGAGTGTCAGTGCAGGCTGGTTTCTTTTTACCACTTACGGCAAAATTTGAGACTCGAGAAATAAATTGAGGAGACACCTGTTAAAGAAGCAGGAGTTCTCTACAAATATCAAATCATTATGCTGTGCACCTGAAACTGATACATGTCAATTACACACACACACACACACACACACACGCAGTCAAGAGTTATTGATTTGGGAAGTTTTCAGCCTACCAAAGGATGCTAAAATCAAGAGCTTCAGTAGGAAAGTGTGCTCTAGAGAAGTCAGCGGAGTTACTCTGCAGCCTTTTGCTAACACCTCAGAAAGATGAAACGGTCAGAGTCTTCACTCACACACGAGATCAAGGGTGTGGCTCAGATTCCCTCAGCATCTAAGCAGAAGCCAGAAATAGAGATGGGACTATTCAGGCAAAATCTGCGGCGGAGTCCCTTGTCTAGGGGAGTGAGTCCCCCCACCTCTGTGGTGTCCACAAGGCTCTCGAGAATCTTACAGTGGGAGCACCACTGCCATCCTGGACTGAAAGGGACAGAGAAAGGACAAAGTGAAAGAAGGTTGTCAGGGTCCCAAAGTCTCCAGCAGGATACCGGCTGAGAAGACTGCTCAGCTTTAAACCCACGCCGCCCTCACAGAAAGGCAGGACGGCTCTGAGGGCCGGGCTGCAGGCCGATAGCGCGGAGCCGAGAACGATGGAGACTTTTCCCCTGGCACCTGAAACCTTTCCTGGTTTGGCTGGATCTCAGAATTGCTTGGGACCAGCGACCCCCACCCCATTCCATTTTCTCTTTGTGAACAGGAATGTCTAAGTGCTATCTTGTGGTAGCCCCCCTTGTGTTTTGGGAGCAGGGAACTTGTTTCCTAGTTTCACAGGCCCACAGGTGGAGAGGAACTTCGCCTGAGGAGAGAGCATACCCAGTCTCACCTGTACCTGAGATGATTTGGTGCTAAGGTCGGGATTTTTGAGTCAATGGGATTTCGATGAGCTTTTGGACTTTCAGTTGGTGCTGTAACGCGTTGAGATCTGGGAGGATCTTGGGATGGGGTGAATGTATTTTGCCTGTGAGATGGATGGAGCCCTGCTGACGTGGTGATCTTCGCCCAGGGAGCCCTATGTCGGACTGCTAATCCCCGGAACTGTAAGATAATACATTTTATTTTAAGCCACTGATTGTGGTCCTCTGTTACAGCAGGAATGGAAAACTAATAGAGTAGATGACGACTCTGCATAGGCAGACAGTTGTGTGACCTTGCTGAGAAACCATGGAGATTAAGAAAATCTGAAGGCAGACCCTTCATAAAAGGGTGTACAAATGGCCAATAAATACACGGGAATGTTCTCAGTATTATTAGTCATAGGAAAATGTAGATTAAAACCTCAGTGAGGTATCCTTCCATCCCCACTAGAATCTCAGTTAAAATAACAAAGCCTGACAACACCAAAATCGACGAGCCTGCTTCAACACCAAGTATATTGTAGGAGGGAAGGTAGAATGATCCAATCGCCTTAGAAAAACTTATGCGGAAAACTTATAAGAGGAAAAAAATAAAGCCCTGAAAGATTCAAAGTATGCTAAGTTGTACAGTTTCCTATGTTCATGGTATCCTACATGACATTGCCACTCATTTTATGACAAAGGTGGTGTGACAGTAGGTTTATGACTTCAGAGATGCAGTAGTTTTACCATATTCTGTTTCACCTCGAAGCTGACAGCCTAATGTGATGATGGGATGGCCTGCTGAGTGCTTAGCTGAAGTACTAGGTTGGAGGTGGGACCCTGTTCAGTCGGAAAGTTCTCCGCTAGGATGCAGTCTGTGCATTACATTGATGGTCAGTGTAGCGTGTGGTACCAAAAAGTACAATATGTGGGTCCAGGAGTCAAAAGGTGGAAGTAGGACTTGCCTCTCTTGCCCTTGCTCCCAGTCACCCACTTGTAGACTTTATGCTTCCCATCGCCACCCAGAATGTGGGTTAAAGGCCCTGTTTTCCAAGGGACAGTGTTTTCAGGGATGAGCAGGGGGAAGCATCGAACCCGTTGACTCCTGGTTCCCACCGTTTGAGGATTGCCTTCACAGAAATACCCAATGCTTCTGGATCTGTGTTTGAGTGACAAATTGGCAACACAGGCACCCCGTTCTTTAGCGTCCGAGAAGTCCTGGGGCAGACAGGGAGCCAGTCTGCACATTTGAAATGATGACTGCTGTTAGGCCACTTTGGATTATTTATGTAGGGGACTGGCAGGCAAAGAACGGAGCTGTGGTGCCCATCGAGGTAGTTGACCTTGATCACTGTCAGGAGCCAGGCTTGTTGCTGTACAGACGTGGAAGAGAGGACTGTATCTAGAACTCACGGTATCGAGTATATTTTGATGTGTTCATGCCTGAGACAGTGGTGAATAGAGAATAGGGAGCAACCAGTGGTCCAGCCCTGGTAAATCTCCAACAAAGAGCTCAGATTCTTTGGGATGAAGGTTTGAGCCACTTACCAGACCCCTGACCAAGATGAGATAAAGTGCTGGCTAAGAGAGGGAAATATAGAAGGGGTGGTTATGGGAAGGAGATGGTGAATCTCAGTTACTGCTTCGGAATGTGTCGAAGCAGCAAGGATTGTACCATATTCCACTTGTTTTCCTGTGTCTTGTAGAAATGATGGATGGTTACCATCTCGAAGACTCAGTGATAGGGTAGATCTAATGGAGGACACGTTCAAATTTGAGGGGTGCAAAGGGCAGACTGTTATGAGGTGGCCCAAAAGCAGCACCCAGATTTTCTCAGGCCTTCTCTCTGCTCCCAGCTGGACTTGCGGTCAGCTGCTCTGGGCGGGGAGCAGCTCCCTTGCATCCGTGGTGCCTCGCTCCGAGCATCTGCTGTGTGTTTTTCTACTTGCCCTGCAGTTATTCTGGCACTCTGGTTTGGGCCTCGCTGGAACTCCCCTGTGGGAGGTTAACATGTGCATTTAACCAAATGGGGAGTTAGCACTCAGGGGTTAACTCTCCCCCAGTGGCTAAGACCTAGATGGTAAATTCTTTCCTTTTCATTCCTTGGAAATGTGGTTCCAACATATATCTCTCAAGGCTCCTCAGAAGATCGCTCATTAAATAACTAGTCGCCTGCGGCAGTGACCCACTAGAGAAAATTTGTTTGTATTAATTTCCCTCCTCTTTATTCACCTCCTTCACTTCCCTTCCCTCAGAACACATTCCCAAATAAACTACCTGTCTGTAAGCGTTTGTCAGGGCAGCCCAAATAAAGAAGCACGGAGCCGCAGTTGGCAAACTATGGCCTGTGGCTAAAGCTGCTGCCTCATGTTGTAAATAAAGTTTTATTGGAACACAGCTATGTCTATTTTTTATGTACTGTGCATGGCTGCTTTCATGCGGTGCAGAAGCCAAGGAGAGAGACCTCAGAAGAAACCGAACCTGCCAAGCCTCAGTTTTGATCTAATTAGAAAAATGCAAATATTTATGAAAAAGACTGATAAATTATTTATATCCCAACAATGGAAATCTGTGCCACTATTAAAATGCTATTTTAGATATATATTTGGATATTTAAAGATACATAGATACCTGAAATTTAAAAAAAAATATCTACAACAGGGAAAGATTCTTAAGATATATTAAGTGAAAAAAGGAGGTGCCGGAAGAGTGGAGATTCACCTGCATGTGTTTTAATGTCTCTGTGGTTTTATATATTTTTAAAAAGTTCTTTAAGAAAACAGAAGCGACTGTTCACAATGATTGTCTTTAGTTGAGCGGCACTGGAGGCTCTGGTGGGGGAGGCAAGACTTAGACTTTACATTTTATGCCTTTCTGAATGTTTTCAAAGCATACTTTTACATGAAAATACTTTAAATAACCAAAAAGATAAAGAAATTGAAGGACTAACAGTTCTTCACAACTTTCTTCTCTTGGCATCGAGGCTGTTTTGGATCCTGTGCAGGGGAGAGGGGAGGGGATGGGTAGTCAGTTAGGGGGAGTATAAATACAGAGAGGACAGGGACAGGAAGGTAAAAGGCTGAATAACAGAGCACAAAGGCTGAAAACCTCTCTAAAGTATGGGCGTGGGATTCAGTAGGTCTGTCCAACCCGTCTGCTTATTTTTGAAATGCAGTAGAAAGGTCAGAAGCCACTGACCATTGTCGCTTTAGAGAGCCTTTCCTGTGACCTTGGGAGTTCATTTTAGTCTGTGTCTTTTAAGGAGTTGTCTCTAGTCTGATGGGTTTTTAGGATTTGGGGGGATTTCAGCTCTCTCTACCGTTGTCTTTACTTCTTATGCCAGTTGTCAGTATCTAAAATTATTTTGTTTACGTGATATAATATATTATCTCTCCTCTCATTAGCATGTTAGCTCCATGAAGGCAAAGACTTTGTTTCGTTCACTGGTGTATTCTTAGGATTTTGAACAGCCTTCTACCCAACAGTTCTAATATTTATCCACAGAAGACACTCAGTGAATATTTGCTGAATTAATCGCTGCATTAAGATAATTATGTGGACAATTGGAATTAGCTGGGGGTGGACTCCACAGGAGAGATGGTAATTGATTTCATGGTAACTCTGATTTTTCTTAGTCTGACTAAGGACATGACTGGAAAGGAAGATGTGTACCGAGGCCCAGCCATCAGGGCTCTCTGCAGAATCACTGATGTAAGTTCTCTTTGTTTACTGAGGCATCAAAAGGGACGTTGTGTTTATCTACAGGTGGCCATGTGAATTTACTGGGATTTCCCAGTCTGACTTTGTGAGTCTGCAGTATTACAGAAACATGACCACCAGAAGGGCTTTGGTGCCTCCGGGCTTTTTTTTCTTTCAGGTTGTCTTTCCCTTTTGTTTATTTAGATTAGTCTATTTCTCTCTATATTTGCCCTCATAGAATTTTGTTGTAGTCAGGGAACGTTGCTTGCAGGAAACCAAAACCCATTTGATTTTCGTTTTCGTTTTTTTGTTTTGTTTTGTTTTGTTTTGTTTTAAACTTCATTATAGGAAATAGATCTCTCAGAATTTGAGGTCAAGCTTACCACAGATGCCAGAGCAAGAAATAGGGCAGCTCTAAGGAACTCGGCAGCAAGATTGCTCGGGTATTCACGATGATGATCCCTCACTTAGCAGGCTCAGGCCTCCTCACTGAAATATTTGAGAGAACCTGGTTAGCCATCAGCCAGCCTGTGGCTTGTAACCATGTAGATCTGAGTCAGGTGTTTAACCTTGACTCCCAGGAGGTTAGAGAGTACGTTAGGCTGTCCCTTTCTCGAAACTCTGAGTAGGAAAGGGTAAAATGAAGGGCAGGCTGGGCATTGCCAAGCATATTGAATAGTATTTCAGCTTTAGTCATGCTTGGGTATATTCTATGTGGATGGTTAAATCTTCTCAGGTTTTAAAGGTTGAGTAAGAGCAAATGGTAAATCTGGATCCTAAGGGGAGTCATAGAAATGGTACAATGTTTTTTGCTGCTCAGCTGTTTGGCTGTGGTTGTGTTTGTTTTTCGTATTAAATTGGCCGCAGAAGACAACGTAATGCCAGTGCTAGCAATAAGGCTGTTTGTTTGAATTCTGATCTCAGTCTGTTTGCACATCTTCACCTGCTGCCACCTTCCCAGTGCTCAGCTTTCCTCCAGTTAAATTTAAAAAGAACTTTATTTTCAAAGGAGTTCATATTGAGGGCTAACTATAGTAGTATAGTAAACATTGACCTCTTAGGTATCTAAAAGAATCAGGGATTACATTTGATTTATAGGACTCTATGGGATCCATATAAAATACATCCCCTTCATACAGAAGTATCTTTGGAATTTCAAAACAGCTCCATTCCCATCTAGGAATTTCTTTTATAACAGCCCTGAATAAGTTGAGCCTCTCCTTACACCTTTGCTCAAACTGGGATTCTTCACTTTGAGACCGTTGATTTCATTGTGAAACAGTTCGTTTTTTTCCCCTTCCATATGCTCTTAAACATTCCTCTTTGATGATTCCACTCGGTTATCTGGGTCCTGCCCTCTGGGATAGGATTACTCTATTATACGATAATCCTTTTAATGCATTCTAGATATTTGCACAGAAACAAATAAATGACTGGTTTTTGTAAATTATTTTGAAGCAAGATAATTTTGGGTGAAAATGTTTTACTTCAATGGCTTTTTCCTTCAGGGAACAATGTTGCAGGCCATCGAGAGATACATGAAGCAGGCCATTGTGGATAAAGTCTCCGGCGTTTCCAGCTCCGCACTGGTGTCGTCTTTAGTAAGTGAGCAAGTGGCTGCGGGGGTCTTATGGGCGCCACAGTTTCTGCCGCAAAAACAAAGTGTCACTGCGATTCTCTCCCAAATGAAACAGTCACAAAATGTAGGTACATCACTCTTACTTTATCCCGGAGTGTTTTATCAGAGGAGCATGAAAACGGGCATTTAAAAACATGAGATTTTCCCTCGTGGTGCAATGCTGTACAGGTCTCTGTGAAAAGTCCTTGCTGTCTCAGCAGCCAGTCAACTTATAGTTTATTTTTTTCTGCGTCTTTTTGTTTTCTTTCTAATCAAGGTGTGAAAAAGTTCAAGGTTCAGTTGAAGTTCCTGATGAAGAAACACAATTGTGATTTTCTCAGTGATAAAATCTGCATTTTTGTATTTCAGGAAGTGTAGCTAAAACTTGATGTAAATTCCTCCTTTTTTTTTTCTTTTTGGCTTAATGAGCATCATTTTTTCAGTATGAAATCTTTATACTGTATGTTCCACGTGTTAAGAATAAATGTACATTAAATCTTAGTAAAAAAACAAAATAAAACATGAAATTTTCATGTTGAAAGGTTTTGGTAATCAGAGTTCTGTTGTATACATAATGAAGATTGGGTGGTGGACAGGGAAGACATGGGCCGATTTTTAAACACTTTTATTGATTTATTTTTTAAATCTTTGTGAACTGTACTTCCGCCTCTTGCCTCTCTATGTTCTGCTTTCCTTAGCGTGTGGGGTGTCCTTCAATCCAAAGCCGCCTGTCCCACCTCGAAATTTCTTACCAGAAAGTGGTCTTTGTTTCAGCAGTACCGTTTCTTGCTCCTTCTTATCAAAACAAAATGCATTCGTTTCAGCTTTATCACATTGCATTTGATGAAAATTGGTTGTTCCTGTGTGAATGGATTAGGTCATCTGAATCACAGAGGTTCTGGGTCTGGAATATAATTGGCCAAGTTTTACAGCAGGGGATATATCAGTACTGTTTTTTGTTTGTTTGTTTGTTTGTTTTTTCCTTTCTAGTTGAGTTTCCTGGAAGTAAAACCTAGAATGTGAACATACTTCTATTCACTAGCCCTTCCTTTGCTGTCCTTCCCCTCTCATCCGTCCTTTCACGCACCCTCTCAGCCTCCCCCGCCTTTTCTTGGAGAATGTTTCTGGTTTATTAGTTGCCTTGGGAGTGGAGACTTGAAATAGATTTCTAAAAGCTACAGAGTTGTCTCTTTCATTTGGAACTGTCTGTTAGTGATTTTCTAAGAAAACCAGGTCATGCTTGCAAAGCCCTAGTGACCATGCATTATCTCCTCTTACTCTGCTCTGTGTCTAGCACATGATGAAGATAAGCCATGATGTGGTTAAGCGCTGGGTCAACGAAGCCCAAGAAGCCGCTTCCAGCGACAACATTATGGTCCAGGTACTGCCATTAAGTCACACTGGGTCTTGAGACCAGCTTTCTTTAACCCTCCATCTTAGGGGCAATGTATTGGCTCCGCAGGTGTGTACTAGCTACAGGCTCATACGGAGTCACCTATCAGTATGTATTCTCAAGTAGGTATCCCACTGATGAGAATTAGTGTCTGAGGCCCTGCTAGTGTTTCGTAAAAGCTGTAGGAATGTTCAGGAGAGATTCTTACATTCGGTGGTAGTTGGAGATACTCATTCTGAAGGTCCTTCACATGGCATTTCTGTTCTCTTTTTGAAAAATGGGACGAATAACGTCCCAATTCTCAGCTTTTCAGAACTTGGTTATGGTAGACATTACAGAAACAGTGAAGAGTAATTTTTAGTTTGTGAAACTTAAAAACCGTCTTGTTGGGAAGATCTTTTGATATTCATTAATTCCTAATTAAAAGGAACGAGATTAAAATCTTAACTGGCAATTTTGTGTTCTTGAGAGGATACTTATTCATCCCCTTTCTGTGTTACAGCTTCTCATGTTAGCATATTTAGTTATGAGGAAATAGAGTAGTAATTTTTCCCTCAAGAAACATTCTCACTCTGTTAACTGATCATTGTGTTTTTACACAAAGTGGCACGATAATTACACCCCGTAAGCCTGCTTAGGAGCTTACTCCTTTAACTACTCACATGGCCACAGATGATTTAAAGCCACTAACAGAGAGACCTGTGACACTGGTAAAGCCTGCGACCCGAGAGCCCTTGTACTAAGGATGTGTGGGGCCAGGGCCATGCTGAAACCCCAGAGCCGTTTTCAGATTGTGTGCACCTCTTTAATACTCCTCGTCCAGTCTGAATCTGTGATTTCTGGGGGTGGAACTCTTATCCTCTCAGTCTGCCTGTGTTTGATTCAGGATGAAGAAGATATTCTATTTGTATACCTTTGACTTGGGTATCTTTTTACTAAAAATCTAGTGCCATATGATTTTATTTGCCTGAGAGTTTGTCCTCTTCCTCCTCAGCTTTCTGTATGTTACACCCTTTTTCTTGTTCTTTAGTACCATGCATTGGGAGTCCTATATCACCTTAAAAAGAACGATCGCCTTGCTGTCTCTAAGATGTTGAATAAATTTACTAAATCCGGTCTCAGATCACAGTTTGCGTACTGCATGCTGATCCGAATTGCCAGTCGCTTACTAAAAGAAAACGAAGAGGGGTAAGTGTCTTCACCTAAACCTAAGCAATTTTCTGTTTGCTGGTTAACCTACTTCCGAGTTTATTTCCTTTATGAATATTTTTTTTTTTTTGGGTAGCACTGATTTTACAGATGGATTTGGTGTTTTCCAAATTAAGAAAATTAATGGGATTCTTGGGGCGCCTGGATAGCGCAGTTGTTAAGCGTCTGCCTTTGGCTCAGGGCGTGATCCCGGTGTTCCGGGATCGAGTCCCACATCGGGCTCCTCCGCTGGGAGCCTGCTTCTTCCTCTCCTACTCCCCTGCTGTGTACCCTCTCTCGCTGGCTGTCTTTCTCTCACATAAATAAAAATTAATGGGATTCTAAATAATGCAACTTTTTTTTAATGTATGCTCTGGTGTATATATTTAATAGATTATGATTGCCAATAATACAATAGGAAACTGATATTGAATGAAAAATACTTATAGATCGTAGGATGTGCAATAATGTGAATGCTGGAAGTGACATGAATCTTGTTTTATTTTTACAAAAGAATATTGAAGTGCTGCATTTAATGATTGATTTATTTAAAGGGCATGAAGGAGGAAAAGAATTCCACATTTGTAAGGCTCTTATATTTTTGAAGTAGTGTTACATTATTTGGTAGACTGTGATAATAGAAGGATGAATATTGTAATCTCTTAAGTAACCACTAAAGAAAAATATAGGAGACCTAGCATAAATGTCAACAGAGGAGATAAAACTCAATATTTAAAAAAATAGTCGGTGTTGAGCTTCCTGCTTCTGGTAATGGTGGAGTAGCTTGGTCATATAGCCCACTGCAAATACTTATATCATTGGTACAAAACTTTGCCTCCCCACAAAAGTAGGAAAACCCACCACTGTTTGAAAGTACTGGTGAGTGGTGAAAAGTAGGCAAAAACTGGAGGGAAGTTGATGTCTGAGAGGCAGAAGCTATAGTAGGTGAGATTCCTATATTTCTGGCTAGTCTCCTGAGACCCCACAGTCCCTGCACGTGGGATCACAGAAAGCCATAGTATTTACTGGGCAGAGGGGTCAGAACATAGTTTGAGACTGGAAGAGTGATGAAAACCTATGGTAGAAACCCTGGAAAGGGGGGAACCACAATTGGGGTAAGCCCCCAAATCAATTTCAAACTCTACAAAACTCTGTGGTTGAATTATACGTGCAGAGGGGAAGACTCTAGGAAACCCGACAGAAAGTAGCTATGAACCAGAAGAACTGAGTGGAGATTCAGCTGCACCTCCCAGCCGAAGAGATGAAGTTTGGAGTTTGATCCTCGCCAAGTTAGCTGCCCGCTGGAAAAACGTCAGATTCTAGAGTCTTTGCATCCGGCCATTCAGTGTTTATATACAGTAAAAAATTGATAGACGTGCAAAGAGTTTGGAAAATGTTACCAGTAGTTAAGAGAAAAAGCAGTCAGCAGACACTCTATATGACCTAGACTATTGGAATTAGCAGGCAAAAACTTGAACAGATTTATAAAAGATGCTTTCAAGAGTTTAAATGGGAAGCAGTTATAATGAATGAGCAGGGGAAATGAAAACTATAAAAAGGAACTAAAAAGAAATTCCAGAGCTTTAAATTCCTTGTCAGTCAGAATTCAACCAGAAAAGCAGAACCCATAGCAGATAAATATATAAAGAGAATTATTACAAGGCATTGGCATTTGCAGTATGGGAGCTTGCTTAGCGAGTCCAAGAGCCTTAGGGCAGGGGCAGGCTGTCGGGAGGAAGATGTCACAGGCAGGTTGAAACTCATGGGCACAGGCCGAAGCTGCTGTCCACTGTGGAATTTGTCCTCTCATGTCTTACCGTGAGCAGCAAGGTGAAACCAGGTCACACCTTCAACACTTTCCTTGGAAATTCTCTCAAGTAAAGAGACAGGTTTATTATCTACAGGTTATGCTTCCCACAAAGCTGCAGGACACAATTTCGCTAATCTCTCCACTATCCTATAACTACGATCCACTTTACAATAACTTCTTCTTCCTTCTGTGCTCTAACAGGATCCTCCAAGAGTGGATTTCCTTTCCTTCCCCCCTCCCTTCCTTTCTTCCTTCTTAATTCCAGTATAGATAGCATACAGTGCTCTGTTAGTTTCAGGTGTACAATATAGTGATTCAGGAATTCCCTACGTCACCCAGTCCTCCTCAGAACAAGTGCATTCCTTAGTCCCTATCACCTATTACCCTATCCCCCACCCACCTCCCCTCTGGTAACCCTCAGTTTGTTCCTATAGTTAAGAGTCTGTTTCTTGGTTTCTCTCTCTCTCTCTCTCTCTCTTTGTTCATTTGTTTCTTAAATTCCACATATAAGTGAAATCATATATTTTTCTCTGACTTATTTCATTTAGTATTATACTCTTGAGCTCCATCCATGTTGTTGCAATTGGCAAGATTTCATTCTTCCTTATGGCTCAATGATCTGCGTGCGCGCGCATGTGTGTGTGTGTGTGTATGTATCCTGTCTTCTTTATCCATTGATCTATTGATAAACACTTGGGCTGCTTCCATAATTTGGTTATTGTAAATACTGCAGTAAACATAGGGGTGCATGTATCCTTTTCAATTAGTATTTTTGTATTCCTTGGGTAAATACCCAGTAGTATGATTACTGGATCATGGGGTATTTTTATTTTTAACTTTTTGAGAAACCATAAACTCCATATTGTCTTCCATAGTGGCCACAGCAGTTTACATTCCCACCAACAGTGCATGAGTGTACTTTTTCCCCAAATCCTCACCAACACTTGATGTTTCTCATGTTTTTGATTTTAGCCGTTCTGACAGGTGTGAGGTGGTAGCTGTTTGTGGTTTTGGGTTGCATTTCCCTGGTGATGAGTGATGTTGAGTATCTTTTCATGTGTCTATTGACCATCAGTATGTCTTCTTTGGAGAAATGTCTGTTCATGTCTTCTGCCCGTTTTTAATTGGATTGTTTTCTGAATATTCTTTATGTATTTTGGGTACTAACCCTTAATCAGATATGTCATTTGCAAATAACTTCTCCCATTTAGTAGGTTGTCTGTTAGTTGATTGTTTCCTTTGCTGTGCAAAAGCCTTTCATTCTGATGATAATACCTATGGTTTATTTTTGCTTTTGTTTCCCTTGCTTCAGGAGACATATCTAGAAAGATGTTGTTACAGCCAAGGTCAGAGAAATTACTGCTTGTGCTCTTTAAGGTTTTTTTTAATGCTTTCAGGTCTCACATTTAGGTCTTTAATCCATTTTGAGCTTGTTTTTGTGTATGGTGAAAGAAACTGGTCCAATTTCATTCTTTTGCGTGTAGCTCTCCAGTTTTCCCAGCACCATTTGTTGAAGAGACTTTTTCCCATTGCATATTCTTGCCTCTTTTGTTGAAGATTAGTTGACCTTATATTTGTGGGTTTATTTCTGGGCTTTCTATCCTGTTCCATGAATCTATATCTGTTTTTGTGCCACTACCATACTGTAGATTGCTATAGCTTTGTGGTATAACTTGAAATCTAGAATTGTGATACCTCCAGCATTGTCTTGTTCTTTTTCAAGATTGCGTTGGCTATTTGGGGTCTTTTGTGGTTCCATACAAATTGTAGGATTATTTGTTCTAGTTCTGTAAAAAATGCTGTTGGTATTTTGATAGGGATTGCATTAAATCTGTAGATTACTTTGAGTAGAATGGACATTTTAACAATATTTGTTCTTCCAATCCATGAGCATGAGATATCTTTCCATTTGTGTAGTCTTCAATTTTTTTTTTAAAGATTTTATTTATTTATGTGACAGAGACAGCCAGCGAGAGAGGGAACACAGCAGGGGGAGTGGGAGAGAGGAGGCAGGCTCCCAGCGGAGGAGCCTGATGTGGGACTCGATGCCGGAACGCCAGGATCACGCCCTGAGCCAAACGCAGACGCTTAATGACTGCGCTACCCAGGCGCCCCTGTAGTCTTCAATTTCTTTCATACAGTGTTCTACAATTTTCAGAGTACAGGTTTTTCACCTCCTCGGTTAAGTTTATCCCTAGGTATTTTATTATTTTTGGTGCAATTGTAAAAGGGATTGCTTTAATTCCTTTCTGCTTATTATTAGTGTATAGAAATGCAATGGATATGTGTACATTGAATTTTTTCATCCTGTGACCGTACTGAATTTATCAGTTCTAGTAGCTCTTTGGTGGAGTCTTTAGGGTTTTCTATATATATAGTATATGCAAATAGTGAAAGTTTTACTTCCTTCCTAACTGGATTCCTTTTATTCCTTTTTCTCATCTGATTGCTGTGGCTAGGACTTCCAGTAGTATGTTGAATAAAAGTGGTGAGAGTGGACATCCTTGTCTTGTTTCTGATCTTAGGGGAAAAGCTCTTAGTTTTTCACCATTGAGTATGTTGTTAGCTGTGGGTTTTTCACATACGGCCTTCCTTATGTTGCTGTTTATTCCCTCTAAACCTACTTTGTTGAGGGTTTTTATCGTGAATGAATGTTGTACTTTGTCAGATGCGTTTTCTGCATCTATTGAAGTGATGCTATGGTTTTTATCCTTTTTATTATTGACGAGATGTATCACATTGATTGACTTGCAAATATTTAACCATTCTTGCATCCCAGGAATAAATCCCACTTGATTGTGGTGAAAGATTTTTTTTGATGGATTGTTGGATTTGATTTGCTAATTTTTTTTTTTAAGATTTATTCATTTATTTTAGAGAGAGAGCATGAGTGGGAGGGACAGAGGAAGAGGGAGGGAGAAACTCAAGCAGACTCCGTGCTGAGCATGAAGCACTACATGGGACTCGATCTCATGACCCTGAGATCACGACTTGAGGTGAAACCAAGAGTGGGATGTTTAACTGACTGCAGTCACCAGGTGCCCTGGTTTGCTAGTATTTTGTGAGGATTTTTCTATCTGTGTTCATCACAGATAATAGTACTTTTTTAATAGTGCCTTTCTCTGCTTTTGGTATGGGGGCAATACAGGCCTCATAGTTTTCCTGCCTCTTCTGTTTTTTGCAATAGTTTGTGAGGAATGGATATTAACTCTTTAAATGTTTGGTAGAATTCACCTGTGAAGCCATCTGGTCCTGGATTTTTGTTTGGGAGTTTTTTAATTACGGATTCAACTTCATGTTCAAATTCTTTTTCCTTTTTCTTTTTTTTTTTTTAAATAATTTATTATGTTATGTTAGTCACCATACAGTGTATCCTTAGTTTTTGATGTAGTGTTCCATGATTCATTATTTGCGTATAACACCCAGTGCACCATGCAATATCTGCCTTCCGTAATACTCATTTCTTGTTTCAGTTTTGGAAGGTTATGTTTCTAGAAACTTATCCTTTTCTTCTAGTTTGTCCTATTTGTTGGCATATAGTTTTTCATAATATTCTCTTGGCAATCCTTTGTATTTCTGTGGTGTTGGTTATTTCTCCTTCACTTACGATTTTTTTTTTTTTTTAGCCTTCTTTTTTGTTGAGTCTGGCTAAGGGTTTATCAATTTTGTTGATCTTTTCAAAGAACCAGCTCTAGTTTCATTGATCTCTTTTAGTTTCTATACCATTTAGTTCTGCTCTAATCTTTATTTCTTCCCGTCTGCTGGTTTTGGATCTTGTTGTTCTTTTTCTAGCTCTTTTAGGTGTAAGGTTAGGTTGTGTATTTGAGATTTTTCTTGGTTCTTGAGGTCGGCCTGTATTGCTATAAACTTCCCTCTTAGAAGAAACTTCTTTTTGCTGCCTTCCAGGGATTTTGGACTGTTACGTTTTCATTTTCATTTGTCTCCATGTATTTTATTTCCTCTTTGATTTTTTTTTTTTTTTTTTGGTTGACCCATTCATTGTTTAGTTATTTAACCTCCATGTATTTGTGCTCATTCCAGATTTTTTTTCTTGTGGTTGATTTCTAGTTACATAGTGTTGTGGTCAGAAAAGATGCATGGAATGACTTCGATCTTTCTGAATTTGTTGAGACTTGTTTTGTGGCCTAATGTTATCTATTCTGGAGAATGTTCCATGCGCACTTAAAAAGAATGTGCATTCTGCTGTTTTAGGATGGAGTCCAAGACCAGATTTCTGCAAGTGGTCTGTGAACCCTCACAGGCAGTGTTCTTAAAGACCAGATTTCTAATAGCAGTCTGTTTAAGGCAATTTAGGCTTTTTTCATTATGCTCCCCCAAATTCTACCAGCCTCTACCCATTGCTTGCTTCCAGAGACAATTCCACAGTTTCAGGTTTTCTTACAGTAGCACCTTACTGTCAGTTACCAAATTCTGTATTTGTTCTTCATTGTTACCATACGAATGATCACAGATGTAATGGCTGTTACAACACTCGTTTATGATCTCGTGGTTCTGTAGGTTAGACATAAGTCTCATGGGCTAAAGTCAGAATGTTAGCAGGATGCTGATGCTTACTGGAGGCTTTGGGGAAGAATTCACGTTTAATCTTTATTTAGGTTGTTGGCCAAATTCATTTCTTTGTGGTTAAAGATTGGTAAGAGTCTATTTCCTTAATGGCTGTCAGCCAGGGGTTGGTCTGTGTCATGTAAGGTAACACATTCACAGGTTCCGTGTAGGAAGGCCTGGATATCTGGGGGGCCATTCTGCCTGCCACACGGATGGTAACCGAAATGGATAATTTACTGGGTAGACTTAGCACCAGACTAGAGATGGCTAACAAGAGTGAAGGAGTTAGCGAATTTAAAGACAGCAATAGAAAGTAACCAATTTGTCAGGGCGCCTGGGTGGCTCAGTCATTAAGTGTCTGCCTTCGGCTCAGGGTGTGATCCCAGAGTCCTGATCGAGCCCCACATCCGGCTCCTCTGCTGGGAGCCTGCTTCTTCCTCTCCCACTCCCCCTGCTTGTGTTCCCTCTCTCGCTGGCTGTTTCTCTCTCTGTCAAAAAAATAAAATCTTAAAAAAAAAAAAAAGTAACCAATTTGAAAAACACAGAAAACAAAGAAGAATAAACAGCTTCAGAGAACCGTGGGATAATATCAACTGGTGTACCTCTTGATATGTAATTGGAATTCCCGAGGAAGATGTGAGAGACTGGAGCAAAAAAGCTATATGAAGAAATAATGAACAGATTTCCCAATATGCATTTATTCTAGCAGTGCAAGTTTCATTTAACAATAAAAAACCAACATATAGCATTCCTCATTTCAAGAATAAAGGAGAATAATCTCAATATCATAATGGATGCAAAAAAAGCACTTGATAAAATTCAGTGACAATTTATGATTGGAAATCTCTTTTCAAAGCAAAGAATAGAAGGGAACATCATTATTCTGATAAAGGTACCAAACAAATCTCCAGTATACTCTATACTTATTGGTAGACTATTAAGGATTTCCCCCTTGAGATTACAGATGAAACAAGGATGCCCACTAACCATATTTTTTTTAAGCAACATTTTACTGGAAGTCATACTTGATGCAATAAGTAAAAAAAAAAAAAAAAAAAAAAAAAAAAGGAAAGAGGACATAAAACCGTCTTTGCTGAGGCACCTGGGTGGCACAGCAGTTAAGTGTCTGCCTTCGGCTCAGGGCGTGATCCCGGCGTTATGGGATCGAGCCCCACATCAGGCTCCTCCGCTGGGAGCCTGCTTCTTCCTATCCCACTCCCCCTGCTTGTGTTCCCTCTCTTGCTGGCTGTCTCTGTCTCTGTCTAATAAATAAAATCTTTAAAAAAAATTGTGAAATGATGGTACCATTTGTATTGAAATCAAATCCTTAGGAATAAATCTACCCAAAATTGTGTACATCTCTACACAAAATTATAAAATGTTATCAAGTATAACCTGAATGAATGGAGGGATCTATCCTGTTATACTATAAAGAGGTCCCATCTTCTTATTTTGATCTGTGGATTCAGTGCACCCCCAAGCAGAATGTCAGTTAGCTTCTTTTAAATACCAAACAGAAATGCATGTGTTTGTGTGTCAAAAGACAAGCCAAGGATACCTCTAGTACCGCTGTTCAGGTCAAATGGAAGGAATCCAAATGTCCGACAATGTTAGTAGCAAAAAATAAATTGTGGTATATTCATATAGTCAATAGTGTACAACAACAGAAATGAACAAAGTACTGTTAAATACAACCACATGGATAAGTCTAAGTCCCACACAGATACATTCTGTATGGTTCTGTTTGAGTTAATTTCAGACTTCATAGGCACGACTAGTCTATAGCATTAACAGTTCATATTTATCTTTAGGGCAGAAGCACAGTGGAGCCTGGGAGGTGGAATGTGGGGGGTTCCTGTAGTGCTTGAAAGATTCCTTTTCCTTATCATTGTAGGTTTGTAAGAATTCGCTTAGGACTTAGTTATCTACTATTGTATAATAAATTACTGAAAAACTTAGCCAGATTAAAAGGACAAATGCTTTCCCCCACATGGTTTTGGTAGGTCAGTGGTTTGGGAGTGTTCTTAGCTGGTTCCCACTTGAGATCTTTCATGAGGTTGTAATCAAGACGTTGTTGTGGTCATCGGAAGGCTTGAGGGGTCATCGGAAGGCTGGAGAATCTGCTTCCAAGGTCACTCACTCACATGACTGGTGCCTTGGTGCAGGCTGTTGGCAGGACACCTGAGTTCCTTGCTGTGTAGACCTCTCCATAGGGCTGTTCAGTGTCCTCATAACATTGTGGAAGTCGCAGTCATTTTTATGACCTAGTCTTTGAAACCACATTTCAACATTTCTGCAATATTCTGTTGGATAAAAAAAGATCAACTCTATTCAGTGTGGCTGGGGACTAGAAAAGGGAATGAATACCAGAAACCAAGAATCACTGGGGGCATCTCCAAGTTTGGCTACTATATTAGTCTGCTACGGCCGTCATAACAAAATACCACAGACTCATGGCTTAAACAACAGAAATTCATTTGCGCACAGTTCTGGAAGCCAGAAAATCCAAGATTAGAGTGCTAGTAGGGTTGGTGTCTGGTGAGAACTTTCCTTTGGGTTGCAGAGTGCTACCTTATCACTGTACTCAGTGATCTTCCTTTGGTGTATTTGCGTGTGTACACACACACACACACACACGTAGGGGGGCAAGAGCAAGTGCTCTATCAGAGCAGGACTCTACCCTTATAACTTCATTTAACCTTCATTACCTCCTTAGAGGCGCCATCTCTAAATAGAGTCACACTGTGGGCTAGGGCTTGACTGAATTTGGGGGAGTGAAGAGGACACAGACATTTCATGTACTTTCTCTGTTTTTATGTATTCTAATACAAAGTTAATTTTTAAGTGGCTAATCCGTTCTCAGACATATAGAAAGTTAGGGTCTTTAGAGTGAACACACGCGCGTGCGCAGCATGAAATGCGAAGGAGAATGTGGTGCAAAGATAAGTGAGCACGCTCCAACGCTGAATTTTTTTTTTAACAAGGGTAAAGAGAAAATTCTGAAAATTATATGAAAACAAAGATACTTAACCTGTAGTTTTACTTCAGGCTTCTCTGTGGCATTGTATGCAAAATAGCAAGGGTTAGCGCTGTGAGAAAGTAACTGTCAACCTGGAATTCGCTGCTCTCCCAAACTATCATTCAGCAGTGAGGGTGAGAGCAAGGTATTTTTAAACATAAGGGTTTACCATAAATAGTTTATCAATCACTTTGTAAGAATTATTCATAGATTTACTCCAGCATGAACAAATACATGCTCAGAAGGCAGCAGTGGGATTTAAGAAGTAAGAATGAACAATGGATTAGTATAAGCATTAGTAATTATAAATAGATATTTTAACTTTTTAAAATTTAATAAAAAGCTCAAAGATATCTTCCAGAAGACAGCAACATGATAAATAATGGTGTAGAAGGTGGTATTAGACAGAAGTAAAAGCATGCTAAGATTTTGGTTTAGTTTTCTTTCCTTTTGGTCTTTTTTGGGAAGAAGATGTTAATTATTATCTTTTTATATTTATTTAATTAGTCTCTACCCCCAACATTGGGCTTGAACTCCTGATCCCAAGATGGAGAGTCACATGCTCTCCTGACTGAGCAGCCAGGCGCCCCGAGATGTTATTTATATTCAACCTTGTCAGAAAAATATAGGGGTTAGTAACTAAGAATATAAGTGGAATGTCAAGCTTTAAAAATGTTGAAATAAAAATGGAAGAAAGAGAACTTGACCAAAGTTTGGTGGAAAACAATGGAGTAGATAAATAGAAAACAAATCAGGCGGGATTCAGTGTAAATATATTAGTTATCTCTTGCTGGGTGACAAATTAGCACCAAACTTAGCAGCTTATCCCAGACATCATCTCACAGTTTCTGTGGTCAGGAATCTGGAAGTGGCTTAGCTTCTGGTTTTGGTCCAGGGTCCTTTGCGAAGTTGCAGTCAGGCTGTCAGCCAGAGCGGCACTCGTCTGGATCTGGAGGACCCGCTTCCAGTTTCCTTCTCGTAGTTGCTGACAGGCCTCAGTTTCTCCCTGGCTGTTGGCCGGCTTCTTCAGTTTCTTACTTTGGCAGCCTCTCCGAAGGCTGCTTGAATGTCCTCACAGCATGGCAGCGGCTCTTCCCAAAGCAAGTGAGCTGAAGGAGAGAGGCCCGGATGGAAAGCTGCAGCGCTTTATAACCCAACTGATCTCGACAGTGATCTGCCATTACCGCTCAGGTATTCCCTTGGTTCCAGAGACCAAGCCTAGTGTGTGGGAGGGACTACACGGGGATGTGGATTTCCCAAAGTGCAGATTTGGGGGGACCATCATAGAGGTTGCCGAGCAAACAAAAATATTTCTATTATAATAAATGTAAGTGGGTTTACTTACATTATTAAAGGATTACTTCGGAAAAGTGTCAGGTCAGGGGGCGTCTGGGTGGCTCAGTCGGTTAACTGTCTGACTTCAGCTCAAGTCATGATGTCTGTCCTGGGATTGAGCCCCATGTTGGGCTCCCCGCTCGGCGGGGAGTCTGCTGCTCCCTGTCCCTCCCCCTTCTCCCCCGCCATGTGCGCTCTCTCTCTCTCAAATAAATAAATAAATAAATAAATAAAATCTTTAAAAGAAGTATCAGGTCAGGTAAACTAAGAGACCTATTATATAGCTTTTTATAAAAGACGCTTCTAAACAAAGTGACAAGGAAAAGTTTAAAATGTATCAAAAATACATACTCGATATATACTAACACTATATATACGAATAGCTGTAATACAGGCCAGAATACAAGGAGTCAGGATTTAGAGCATTAAAAAATGACAAAGTGGGACTTTTGACAAAGGTAATGGTCTAAAAAACAATATCGTGGGAATGAACTTGTGTAAACAGTTGACCCTTGAACAGCACAGGTTTGAACTGCGTGGTACACCTAGACACGGATAAATATAGCACAGTACCATAAATGTGTTTTCCTTCTGATGTTCTTAGCATTTTCTTTTCTCTGATTTGCTTTGGTGTAAGAATACAATATGCAATGCATATGACATGCGAAGTATGTGTTAACTATTTATGATGTTGGTAAGACTTTCAGTTAATAGTAGCCTATTTGTAGTTAAGTTCAAGTCAAAAGTTATACATGAAGTCTTGACAGCTTAGTGGTTTGGTGCCTCTCATCCCTGCACTGCTCAAGGACGGTTAAATATTAACTGTACTTAGTAATATTGCTTCAAAATATGTACAGCAACATCTTAAATATAAGAAATTAAAGGTTTTGGAAGACTACAACCCCTCATCTCAGAAACTGACACATCACTTATAAGAGTAGAAGACTGTAGACAATCTGTATATCATTGATAATTGACCTCATTTAGAACCCTAGATCCAAGACAGAATATACAATATTCTTTAAAATTTTTAAGTTAAAAAACGTAGTATACTTATAGGGAGATGCATAAGACTTAAAGTTGTATGTACATTGTATCTGATTGCTGTGGAACACCCATAGAGTGACCATATGCCAGGTGGCAGTACGGTTCTGGTATCCTAGAAATGCTTTATGTATCCTTCTTGGTCATGCGTACCCCCAGAAGAAGTCACTATTCTGATTTTTATGGTAGTAATTTCTTTGCTTTTCTTTAGATTTTTACCCCCTGTGTATGCATCCATAAACAGTAAGGTCTACTTTTGTCTTGTTTTGAACATTACGTCAATAGAGTCATGCTATGTTTTGTATCTTGGTTTTTTTCAGTGTAAGATTCAGTAGTATTTCAGTGTAAGATTCACCCTTGTTTTTGCTGAAGCTCTAGTTCATTTTAATTGTAGATTTCCTTGATTGAAATCATCCAGGTTCATTTATATTCATTCTTCTGTTGGGCATTTGGGTTGTTTTCTGTTTTGAGCACTTACTAATGAAACAGCTACAAATAGCATTCCTGTACTTACACCATGCTACCTTATTACCATAGCTTTCTCTCTTTGTATGTAAGCATTTATTACCATAGATGTCTCCAGGAAGGGAATTGGTAGATCACTGTTAGATTATTTTTCAAAGCGATTATACCAATTTACATTCCAGCCAGCAGGCTGAGATTCCCTGAGGCCAAGATTTGATGTCAAATTTAAAAATTTTTACTAATCAGAAGGGGTGTATTAGATTTTCTTTATTGAGCTGTAACTCCCGTACCATACAATTCACCTTTTTAGCATGTATATTCACTGGTGCTTAGTATATTCACAAAGTTGTGTAACCACCACCACTAATTCCAGAATATTTTTATCATCCCAAAAAGAAACCCCCAACCCATTAACAGTCACTCCCTATTCTCCCCTCCTCTCAGCCCCTGGAAAACATTAATCTGCTTCCTGTGTATTCTGGACATTTCATATAAATGGGATCATACGATATGTGGTCTTTTGTTTCTGGTTTCTTTCACTTATAGTAATGTTTTCAGGGTTCCTCTATATCATAGAAGTATTAGTACTTTATTCCTTTTATGGCTGAACAATATTCCATTGGGTAGCTCTCACATATTTTATTTATCCATTTTTCTGTTGATGGACATTTGGGTTTCCACTTTTTAGCTGTAATGAATAATGCCACTGTGAACAGTCGTGCATAATTTTTTATGTGAGTATGTTTTCCATTCTCTTGGGTATAGACCTAGGAGTAGAATTGCTGGGTCATAATGTAACTCTGTGTTTAACTTTTTTGAGAAACTGCCAAACTGTTTTCCAAAATGGGTGCATCGTTTTACATTCTTGCCTGCAGTGCACGAAGGTTCCAATTTCTCCGCATCCTCACCAACACTCCTTATTGTCTTTTAAAGATTTACTTATTTATTTTTTAGAGAGAGAGAGAAAGCCTGCGGGGGCAGGGAGAGGGAGAGAGAGTCTCACTCAGACTGCGTGGAGCCCAGCTTAGGGACCAATGCTATGACCCTGCGATCACAAGCTGAGCTGAAACCTCCAGTCAGCGACTGCACCGCCGAGGCGCCCATCTTTTTTTGTATCTATCTCGTAGTATGTGTGATGCGGTATCTCATTGTGTGGGGTTTTTTCCCCCATTGAAAAAAAATTTTTTTTTTTTTTTTAGAGATTTTATTCATTAATTTGACAGAGAGCACAAGTGGGGAGCAGCAGGCAGAGGGAGAGGGAGAAGCTGACTCCCCACTGAACAGGGAGCCTGATGCAGGGCTCGATCCTAGGACCCTGGGATCATGACTTGAGCCAAAGGCAGATGCTTAACTGGGTGACTGAAACAACCCATTGAAAAAAACTGGTTGACTGCGCCCCTCCCATTGAAAAAATTTTATTGACAAAAAAATTGTACAAATTAGCTCTTAGTTTGATAGCCACAAATGCTGCATTTCCCTAATGACTAATAATGTTGAGTATCTTTTCATGTGCTTATTGGGCATTTGTAGATCTTTTAAGATTTTATTTATTTATTTGAGAGAGAAAGTGTGCGTGTGAGAGAGAGCAGAAGCAGGGGAGAGGGGCAGAGGGAGAGGGAGCCTGACATGGGGCTTGATCCCAGGACCCTGGAATCATGACCTGAGCCGAAGGCAGACGCTTAACAGACTGAGCCACTCAGATGTCCCCGTTTGTAGATCTTCTTTGGAGAAAGGTCTGTTCAGATCCTTTGCTCATTTAAAAAACTGGGTTATTTGTCTTTTATTGAGTTGTAATTGTTGTAACATTCACTTTGGATACTAGACCTTTATTAGGTACTTAATTTGCAAACATTTCCTCCCATTCTGTGGGTTGTGTTTTTAGTTTCCCGGTTGTGTCCTTTGAAGTACAGAAGTTTTAAATTTTGATGGAAGTCCAGATTATCTAGGTTTTGTTTGGGTTTTGTTTTGTTTTGTTTTTGGTTGTTTGTGCGTATGGTTTATACTAAGGAAACCATGGTCTAATCCAGGGTCACTAAGATTTACACCTATGCTTTCTTCCAAGAGTTTTATAATTTTCTCTCTTACATTTGGGTCTTTGATTCATTTTGAAGTATTTTGTGTATAGTGTGAGATAGGGGTCCCATTTCATTCTTTTGCATGTGGAGATCGGGTTGAAATAGGAGTTTGCAGTTGTCTCAGCACTATTTGGTGAAAGATTATTTTTCCGTTGCCTTGTCTCCGCATCCTTGTCAAGTCATTGTGGTTTTAATTTGTAATTCCCTAATTACTAATGAGTTTGGGAACCTTTTCTACGTTTATTAACCATTTTAATATCTTTTCTATTGAAATACCCAGTTTTTAATTGGGTTATCTGCCTTACTCTTACTGATTTCGAGGAGTTCTTTTTTGGTTGTGTATATTGCAAATAGTTTTTCCCACTCAAGTTTGTTCTCTTTCTTGGTGTCTTGACGAACAGAACTTCTTTAATGTAGTCAAATTTATCAATCTTTGATTTTTGGAATAATGTTTTTGGTGTCTTGCTCAAGACATCTTCTAGTCCAAGTTCTCAAATACATCTTCTGTGCTATTTTTTTTTTAATAAACATTATAGTTTTAACTTTTGTGTTTTAGGTCTATAATCTACTTGGAATTGTTTTTTGGATATGGTATGAGGTAGTGATTTAATTTCTTTTTCTCCTCCTTATGGATATCAACTAGTCCTATTGCCGTTTGTTGAAATATGTGTTCATACCCACTGCTCTGCAGTGTCAGCTTTGTCATAAACCAGGTATCCCTGTACTCACTGCTCTATTTCTGGGCTCCTGGGCTCCAGGAGCTGCATTTCTGTTTCTGCACCAACACCACATTCTTTATCATCATAGCTTTATAATAATGTAGATATATGGCCGAACAAATCCTCCCCTGTTCTGCCAGAGTGTTTCCCAGCTCTTGTTTCGCATCCTTATTTTTCTGTGCATACCTGTGTAATTTTGTTAGGAATTGTTTAGCCTTGCCCTCAGTCAAATTTGCCTCTTCCTGGGATACTCCCACTAAGACCATTAATAACAAGAGAGGAGTTCTAATATGGGCAATGATATCCTCCAGGTTTTACATTCATTGGGATTTTAGGACTCTTTCTCACAGGTAGGTAGTGAGACCAGCCATCCCAATGACTGGTCATAATGACAAAATAGGTCTTTGACTTCCTTCCTTTTGATTTAGTTCCAGAAAGCCACAGTAGAAACCTGACTTGATGCCCACCTCGCTGTAACAGTTCTTACACAAATAAGCACAGATGTCCGAGAAAAACTCACACATAGCCTACTGGAGTAGCATTCATTGGAGAGGAACCCATGGAGACTGAAACCGTGTCCGATGCACTGGGTGCCCCATTGTTCATTCATTCTAGTTCAGTGTATGGAGGTCTATCAGGGCAGTTCTTACACCCTGAGACAGATTATGACCCTTGGGCTTTGTGGCTTTTAAACTGCTTTAAGTACAGAAGCAGCAACCACTCACTCCTGTGATCAGGGTGGGATGCAGAAGTAACTTGGTATGATAGACATGGCATCTGATGCCACAGGGGAAAAAATTATAAGAGACAACCACGAACAATTATATGACACCAAATAGAACCTATTTTGACAGCATAGTTTTTTAGGGGAAGCAGCCCTTCCCTGGCATAATCAGGGTCTGGGATCCAAATCTTGCAGCTCTATGATGTGGCATGTTAGTAGCAGGAATCTTCCTCTCTCATGGTTGGGGAAGTACCAGCCCCTCGCTTGGCATTATGGGATGGAGCTCCAGTCCAGGTTTTGTGGTTGAACCAGAATTGATTGCCGTACACATTGGGCTGAGTCCAGTTGTCATGGAGGTTCATAGGAACTTCTTTTTTGGGTGGGCCAACAGATCAGTTTTGGATGAAATGACACCCCTCACTTGTTAATTCTCAGAATTTCTCTGGCAATTCTTTTTTATTTTGTATGTATATTAACATAGATGGCATTTAAAAAGCTTACCATTTTTCACTATAAACTTCCCTCTGGTACTGCTTTTATTGCATGTTTTTGTTTGTCTCATGGTATTTTCTAATTTTCCTTCTTTAACTGCTTTAAGTACTTCTTTGACCCATTAGTTGTTCAAGAGTGTGTTCTTTACTTTCTGCATATTTGTGAATGTTCCAGTTTTCCTTTCGTTACTGACGTCTAGTTTCATTCCATTGTGGTTAGAAGAGATACTTGGTATGATTTGAATCTTCTTAAATTTGTTAAGACTTGTTTTGTGACCTAACATGTAATCTATCCTGGAGAATATTCTGTGTGCATTTGGGAAGAATGTGTATCCTGCTGCTATTGGGTGGAATGTTCTGTATACGTCTGTTAAGTCCATTTGGTCTATAATGTTATTTCAGTCCACTGATTTTCTATCTGGATGTTGTATCCATTACTGAAAATAGGGTCTTGAAGTGTTTTACTGTTATTGTATTGCTGTCTGTTTTCCCTTCAGATATGTCAGTGTTTGCTTTATATATTTAGGTTTTTGAAAATTGTTTTGAGTATTCTAGGTCCTTCGCATTTCTATATAAATTTTAGGATCTGCTTTGAATTTCTACAACAAAAGCCTGCCAGCATTTCGATAGGGATTACACTGAATAGAACAATAGATCTACTTTGAATGAATCAATTTGGGAGAATTGCCATCTTGCTATTGAGTCTTCCAGTCCATGAACAGAGACTGTTTCTGTATTTAGATTTCTCAACAGTGTTTTATAGTTTTCATTGTCAGTCTTGCATTCTTGTATTAAATGTATTTCTAAGTATTCTTTCTGATGTTATTATGAATAAAATTATTTAAAATTCTTTTATTAATTTCATTTTCGATTATATTGTTGCCAAGATGTAGAAATACAGTTGATTTTTGCAGGTTGACTTTGTATCCTGTAACCTTGCTATGGTCATTTATTAGTTCTCTCTGTGTGTGTGTGTGTGTGTGTGTGTGTGTGTGTGTGTGTGTGTGTATGTGTATGTGTATGTGTATGTGTGTGTGTGAGAGAGAGAGAGAGATTCCCTGGGATTTTCTACGTTCAGGATCATGTCATCTGTGAACAAAGACAGTTTTATTTCTTCCTTTCCAAACCGATGTCTTTCTTTTTTTGCCTAACTTTACTGTCTTGAACTATCATTAAAATGTTGAGTAGAAGTGGTGATGAAACTAGACATCGTCGCCTTGTCCCTAATCATAAAGGGAAAGCATTAAGCATGATGTGCATTTTTTGAAAGTGCCTTTTATTAGGCTGAGGACATTTCCTTTAGTCTCTAGTTTTTTGAAAATATTTATCATGAATGGGTGTTAGATTTTGTCAGTTGCTTTTTTGCATCTATTAAGATAATTGTGGTTTCTGTCCTTTATATTATTAATTTTGTATATAACATGCCTCGATTTTCTGATGTTAAACCAATTTTGCATTCCTGGGATAAATGCTACTTGGTTATTGTGAATTGTTGTGAATATTGATTATTCTTTTATATATTGCTGGATGCAGTTTGCTAATTTTTGTTAAGGAGTTTTGTGTCTATTTTAGGGATAGTGGACTATAGTTTTCTTGTGAAAATTTGTCAGGCTTTGTTCTGAGTAGTGCTGGCATCACAGTATTAGTTGGGAAGTAGTGTACCCTCCTCGTTTATTTCCTGGAAGAGTTTCTGAAGAATTGGTATTATTTAAATATTTGATAGAATTAACCAATGAAGCCATCGGGACCTGTGCTTTTCTTTGAGGGAAGATTTTAAATAACTCATAAGCTTGTTTAGATTATGTATTTCTTCATGAGTCAGTTTTTGTAATTTGGTATTTCTTAGGTATTTCATCCCTAGAAATGACATATAGTTGTTGATAATATTCCCTTATAATCATTTAAATTTCTTTAGGGTCAGGGATGCTGTTCCTTTCTTCATTCCAGATTTTAATAATTTCTGTACCCTCCCCCTTTTTTATTAGTTTAGCCAAGGATTTGTCAATTTTGTTGATCTTTCAGAGAACTTTGGGTTTCATTGATTTTCTTTTTTTATTATTTTTCTGCATTCTAGTCTATTGATCTCTGCTCTGATCTTATTTCCTTTCTTTTGCTTGCTGTAGGCTTGATTCACTCTTCCTTTTCTAATTTCTTAATTGTAGAAGTGTAGGTTATTGATTTGGGACTTTTCTTTCCTGGTATCTGTGTTTAAAGCTATGCATTTCCTTCCTACATTGCTTTAGTACATCTCATAAATTTTGACGTGTCTTTGTTTTCATTCAGTTTAAAATAGTTTCCCATTTTCCATTTGATTTATTCTTTTTTTTAAATATTTTATTTATTTATTTGAGAGAGAGAGTGAGAGCAGGAGAGGAGGGGGGGGTCAGAGGGAGAAGCGGACTCCCTGATGAGCAGGGAGCCTGATGCGGGACTCGATCCTGGGACTCTAGGATCATGACCTGAGCTGAAGACAGATACTTAAGCGACTGAGCCACCCAGGTGCCCCTATTTGATTTATTCTTTTTTTTTTTTTAAAGATTTTATTTATTTATTTATTTGACAGAAAGACAGCCAGCAAGAGAGGGAACACAAGAAGGGGGAGTGGGAGAGGAAGAAGCAGGCTCCTAGCGGAGGAGCCTGATGTGGGGCTCAATCCCAGAACGCCGGGATCATGCCCTGAGCCGAAGGCAGATGCTTAATGACTGTGCCACCCAGGTGCCCCGTGTCACCCAGGCGCCCCTAATTTATTCTTGATAAACGGGTCACTTAGAGAAAGTTGTTTAATTTCCAAATATTTGGGTTTTTTTTTTTAATTTTCTCTTGTTTTGTAATTTAATTCAGTTGTGGTTGGGAAACATGTTTTGATTTCTGCCCTTTTAAATGTATTGACATTTGTTTCATGACTGGCACTTAATATATCCTTAAGAACTGCCCATATGCATTTGAAAAGAATGTATTTTACAGTCATTGGGTTGAACATTCTAGGTTAAATTCAGTGATCATGTTCAAGTCTTCTATATCCTTGATGATTTTCTGTCTGGTTCTACTGATTATTGGGTAGGTATGGACATTTCCAGCTATTATGGTTACATGATCTATTTCTACTTTCATTTTGTGAGGTTTTGCTATTTTGAGGCTTTGTTATTAAGTGTGTATGTGTTTATCATTGTTATATCATCCGATGTATTAACTTTTTTCTCATTATGAAATGTCTCTTTTTGTCTCGTATAATATTTTTGTCTTAAATTCTACTTGTCTGGTGTTAATATAGCCAGTCCTGATCTCTAATGGTTACTGTTTGCATGGCCTATCTTTTCCCATCTTTTTACTTTAACCCTGTTTGTATTTTTGAATCTGATGTGTGTCTCTTGTAGACAGCATATAATTGGATCTTACTTTTTTATTCTGTCTGGCAATCTCTGTTTTTTGGTTGGGGTAATTAGACTATTTGCATTTCAGCACTTTGACTATGGCGTTCTACTGCCCTATCTCTTCCGTTGTTCAGGTGGAAAGCTGGCCATTGATCGTACTGATGCTCCCCTGTAAGACATGATGTTAGTTTTTACCTTGCTGCTGTCAAATCTTCTGTCTTATGCTTTCGGCGGATTGGCTAGGTTGTGTCTCTGTGTGGATCTTTTTCTGTTTATCCTGTGTGGGATTTTTTTGAGCTACTCAAGTGCATGGATTAATAGTTTCATCAAATTTGGGCAATTTTTTTCATTATTTCTTCATATATTCCTTTGCCCCTTTGTCTCTTTTCCTTCTGGGAGTCCTGTTATGCAAATGTTCATACCCTTGGTCATATTCCATAGGTCTCCAAGGCTCTGTTCTTTTTTTTCATTCTTTTTTCTTTGTTTTTCTCAGCTGGATTATCTCAGTTTACCTACCTTCAGGTTTACTGATTTTTTTTTTCTACTGCCAGTGCAGATCAGCTGCTGGATTGCAGATTTGAATTTTTCATTCATTATTGCACTTTACAAATCCAGACTTTTTAGTTGGTTTCTTTAAAAACAATAAACACAATAAATAAGTACCAAATAAACACCAAAACTCATTTCTCTTTATTGCTGTTCTCTCTTTGGTGAGGTATGATCGTCATGTCTTTAATTCTGTTTAATTCTTTAGACATGGTTTCCTTTATTTCTTTGAACATGTTTAGATTCATTGACAAAGGCTTTGCCTGGTAAATCCAATACCAAATCTAATACCTGGGCTTCCCCAAGAATAATTGCTGTGGACTGCATACTTTACTCTTTCTTTACACGTGTCATAACTTTTTTTTTTTAAGATTTTATTTATTTATTTGACAGAGATAGAGACAGCCAGCGAGAGGGAGCACAAGCAGGGGGAGTGGGAGAGGAAGAAGCAGGCTTATAGCGGAGGAGCCTGATGTGGGGCTCGATCCCACAACGCCGGGATCACACCCTGAGCCGAAGGCAGATGCTTAACCGCTGTGCCACCCAGGCGCCCCCACGTGTCATAACTTTTTGTCAAAAACTGGGTGTTATAAGTATTGTAGCAAGTCTAGTAATCACATTTCCCTCTTCCTCATCCTTAGAAGTTGTTATTGTTGCTGCTTGTTGTTGTTGCTTGTTTAGCGACTTTCCTGGGCGAATTCTGCAGTCTTACTCTCTGTCATGTGGAGTCACTGAAGCCTCTGCTTGATTAGCTCAGTCATCAGCTGATGATTTGACAGATTTTCTTAAACGATCTAAGCCATTAGGTCTCCCAGCTCTTCTTCTAATGGGCACTTTGTGTGGGACAAAGGCATGTGCGGGACATGCCTTCCATGCTCTGGCAGTTTACAGCTCTGCCTTACCCTTCACTTCCTACATACACAGAACCTCGGAGTCAAGCATGGGTGAGAGCTTAGGGCTTGTCTTGTCTTTCCTGGGTATTTGCATGGCCTTCTACATGTGCATGGCCTTCTGGACCCCCAGGAATATGTCAAAAATTGCCAGAATCTCCTATGGCAATCTTGTTTCTCAGATTTTCCTTTTAAGTTTTTTGGCCAGCCTATTGTTTGCCCAGGGGGGAAATCACTGCCCCTAGAGACTACAGTGATAAACAGTTGCCACTGATTTTTTTGGGACAAACTTGCTGAGGATAGGGCTTTCCTCACTCTTTGAGCTCTGAGTCAGATGAAATTAAGATTAGCTCCATGAATGGGGCTTTTCTAGGAAGCACCAGTCACATCAAGTAGTGACAGTTCCCTGGGGACAGGGCTTTTGAGGGAGCGCCAAACCCATCTGCGTCCTCCAGTGGCTGCTAGGCTGCTGGCTTTCGTAGCTACTGCAGTTCTGAGGCTGCTGATTTCCAAGGCTACCATAAAACCGGGAAGAGGGAATAGAAATAGAGCAAGTGAAAACACCAGGAGGCTTTGTTTGCTGTTGTTAGGAAGATTCAGGTGTTTTTCTTGAATAAATGTTTCAAGGATTGTTGCAAGCCTTTGGCTAATTTCTAGAGTGCTGAAAAAGTTAATTTTGAAAATTTATGCCAGTGTTCTCATTACTTTTATGGAGGAATGGATTTTCAGAAGTCCTTCATCCATAATTCCAAAAGCACTTCTCAGTCTGCCTGTGTTTTGAACTGCTGTATTACACCTGTTCTTTTTGAAAGCTAATGATGCCCTATGTATATTTATTACCAGCCATGAAAGTCCACTCTTTGATTTCATTGAGAGCTGCTTGCGAAACAAACATGAAATGGTAATTTACGAAGCTGCATCAGCTATCATCCATCTTCCTAACTGTACCGCAAGGGAGTTGGCACCTGCCGTTTCAGGTTAGTTGTGTATTTGATAACCGGATTTTGTTTATATTCGTATGTTTTTGTTTTAAGTTCCATAGTTCTGCAGGATAGGTAGTAAGAAGGATTTTTGAACCTTAGCTCTATTATATATACCTTTGCATTCTGATATGCAGGTGATTTATTTTTGTTTTTCTTTACTTACCTTTTTCTGAAGTTACCATTTCCCTATATAAAACATTAAAAATTTTTGCTTAGAAGACAAGTAACTTTCATGCCTTCAGTTCTCTTTCATGTTTAAAAGGTCCATTTGCTCGTATAACTATAAATATTGCTACCGCAAATTCAGATATTAACGGATATATTCTTACAGAAAAATAAACTTTCCTATATTTAAACTTTTTATAGTTCAACAAAAAGTGCTTTTGCTGTTTTAATGATACATTTCTCGTGAAGTTTTGATTCTGTGATCTAATCTCCTCATGCATTTTTTGAATACAATACTTCATATACTATATTTTCAGATATATGCAATATGATGAAATGAGCTGTATTCACAACAATCTTTTTTCTTTCTAGTTCTTCAACTTTTCTGTAGTTCTCCTAAGCCAGCTTTGAGATATGCAGCTGTAAGGACCTTGAACAAGGTAGGTGTCCCTTAGTCAGCTATTGACTTATATCAGTGTTGGATTGAGAACCATTACATGTGAAGCATTTGGCTTTCTCCCCAAAGTTAGTAGATAGGATTTATGGGCTTCACTTCTATAGCACCCTCCTTGTATTTGTGGCCTTAGGTGTGGCCATTTTTACTATTCAATTAAAGATTATAATTCATTTTTGCCTTCTGAGCACTTTATAGCTAAGAACCACATTGTCCAATATGATGGCCATTAGCCATGAGTGGCCATTTCCATTTAAATTAAGTAAAATTATATCTAAAAATTCAGCTCCTCAGTCACTCTAGTCACACTTCATGTGCTCAGTAGTCATGTGGTTAGTGACTCTTATATTGGACAGTGCAAAAATATAGAACATTTCTATCACTGTAGAAAGTTCTCTTGGACAGTGCTGGTACAACACAACGTGAGTCACATGTCTAATTTTAAATTTTATAGTAACTTTAAAATTTTTTAAGATGACATTAATTTTAAATAATTTATTTACCTTAATATATATAAAATGTATCAACATGGAATTGGTGTAAAATTATTAAAGATCTATTTTGCTTTTATTTTTTCACACTAAGTCTTTGACATCCTGTGTTTATTTTATGTTTAGAGCATATCTTAATTTGGACTAACCACATTTCAAGTGCTTAGTAGTCACATTTGATTATTGGCTACCATATTAGACACCATAGGTTTAGAGGATACAATAGAAACATAGAATAAATTAAATAACCATAAACATTTGAAATGAAAGTTTTTTGTTTTTTGGGGTTTTTTTTGTTGTTTTTTGTTTTTTTGAAGATTTTATTGAGTGAGAGAGAGAGAGAGATCACGAGTAGGAGGGAGGAGTAGAGGGAGAGACAGACTCCCCACTGAGCAGGAAGCCTGACACGGAACTCGATCCCAGGACCCTGGGATCATGACCTGAGTTGAAGGAGACGCTTAACCAACTGAGCCACCCGGCACCCTTGAAATGAACGTTAATGTAGTGGAAGACTTGTCGTAAGGCAGTATATGCTCTATTATAAATTAATTGTATGAACAACTGGAGGCGAGAGAAGTCATGGAAAAACCTTTACAGAATAACAATTTGAATTGTATTTTTAAGAAGTGATACAAGTCCACATTCCTTTATCTATAATCTTGGGGCCAGATGTGTCTCAGAATTCAGTACTTTATTAATTTTAGGAAGGCAATATGGTACTCTTATATAATATACTAACTCCATTGAGCCTAGAGCAGTACCCTACCATTAGACACATTAATATTTCTTTTTTTTAAGACATATTAATATTTCTGTACTATACATGTGACTATCCTCACTAAGTGGAATAAAGTAATATTTAACTCATTTTACATTAGTTTGGGTCAGATTTTCCTGTTACATTAATTTTGATGCCAATAGTTGGCTGAGTTTTCAAATTTTTTAAATTGTGGGTAAAGGATTCTATACCAATATTGAGATGGAGAGGTGAACAATTTTGACAAAAGTAAAGAAGCAGGAGAATGACAGGCATGTTTTAGTGAATGTGAGCAATCCAATCTGGCTAGAGTTTGCTTAAATACAGAAACGTTTTCTAAGTGATAAGATATTAACAGTCTTTGAGCAGTGTTTACCATGGTGGGTACTATTCTCCGAGACCCTGACATCTAGTAGAATAGATATCCATGTACACATATACTATAAAGAGAAATAGGCCAACTGTAATAAAACACAGCCTGTGATACTGTTCTAAAGATTATAGAAACCTAGGAAGAGAAGGTGCTATGTTATACTATGACTCTGGCAGTTAATCGTATATCAAATGATAGATCATACCTTATTAATTGGAAATGTTCTTCTAAAACAATTACTTTTGACCTATATTGTCCCATTTAGATTTTTAAAAGCCGCTTACCTTAATTAAAATTTCTGTTTTCCTCTTTCTTTTTTTTTTTTTTTAGAGTTCTGGTCTTTATCAGTAGCAGTTTGCTTAATTTCTTTTTCTTGCCCTTCCACAAGGTGGCAATGAAGCACCCCTCTGCTGTTACTGCCTGCAATCTGGACTTAGAAAACCTGATCACAGACTCAAACAGAAGCATTGCTACCCTGGCCATTACTACACTCCTCAAAACAGGGAGTGAGAGCAGTGTGGACAGGCTCATGAAGCAAATATCTTCTTTTGTGTCTGAAATCTCAGATGAGTTCAAGGTATAAATGTAAATATTTTCTTGTTTCTCCCAATCTCTGGCTTGCCTGTTTCTTCTCTTAACAGTATCTTTAGATGAGCAAAAGTGTTAAATTGTTATGAAGTCTAATTTATTAATTTCTTTCTTTCACTGTTATATATTATCTCTGTCTACTTCCAGGCCTTAAAGATATTTTCTTATGCTTTCTAAGTATTTTATGGGTTCAGCTTTTACATTTTGGTCTATGATCCAATTTGAATTCATAAATATTTATGTATTGTGTGTGATAAGTTCAGGTTTTTTTCTGTACTAATATCTAGTCATTCCAGGATAATTTGTTGAAAAAGTCTTTTTCCCCACAGGAGTGCTTTGGCATCTTTATCTGAAAAGCAGATAACTATATAATTGTAGGTATATATCTGGGTTCCTTATCACATTCTGTCGATCTATTTGTCAATCCTATGCCCGTACCATACTGTATTGATTAATGTAGCTTTATGGTACCTCTTAGATGTAAAGCAGTGTGGTCTTCCAGCTTTGTCCTTCTTTTAATATTCTAGGTCCTTTACATTTCCATATAAAATTTAGGACCAGCTTATAATTTCTATAAAAAAAAGTCTGCTAGGATTATGATTGGAGTTATGTTGAATCTGTAAATAAATCTGGGGAGAACTGACATCATAACAATATTCTTCCAGTTCATGAATATGGTATACCACTCTCTTTATTTAGGTCTTCTTTAATTTCTCTGAGCAATGTCTTATAGCATTTACTCTATCGATCTTGCACATCTTCTGTTAAATTTATAGCTAAATATTTTATGCTTTTATATCCTATTAAAATTTCTATTCTATCGTTTGCTAGTAGTATATAAGAATACTTTTTTTTTTTTTTTGCTTTCCCATAACATGGTATCCTTGCTGAGTACCCTTATTGGTTCCAGTAGTTGTTATGCATTCCTTACAATGGTCTGTATAAATCGTCTCATCTGTGAATAGAGACAGTTTTACTTCTTCATTTCCAATCTAAATGCCTTCCCTTTCTTTTCTTGCCTTACTAAAATGACTAGAACTTCCACTATACTGTTGAATAGAACTGGTGAGAATATGTCAGAGATGATCAGAACAATAAAATAAATTTCAGTTAAAAGAATTAAAGTAGACAGATTTTATTATTTCATCCTTATTTCTCAATCAAGTATAGCTGGCTCTGTTTACTCTCTTCTGTATATCCAGATCTTTTTATTTATTTATTTTTTAGAGAGAGTATGCAGGCACAGTGCGGGGAGTTTACTCTCTTCTGTATATCCAGATCTTTTTATTTATTTATTTTTTAGAGAGAGTATGCAGGCACAGTGCGGGGAGGGGCAGAGGGAGAGGGAGAGAGAATCTTAGGTAGGCTGCATGCCCAGTGTGGAGCCTAATGAGGGGCTCTATCCCAGGACCCTGAGATCATGACCTGAGCCAAAATCAAGAGTCTTACTGAGTCACCCAGGCACCCCTGTATCTAGACTTTTAAAAAAACTTAGCCTAGGGGCGCCTGGGTGGCACAGTGGTTAAGCATCTGCCTTCGGCTCAGGGCGTGATCCTGGCGTTCCGGGATCGAGCCCCACTCCTCCGCTGTGAGCCTGCTTCTTCCTCTCCCACTCCCCTGCTTGTGTTCCCTCTCTCGCTGGCTGTCTCTATCTCTGTCCAATAAATAAAATCTTTAAAAAAAAAAAAACTTAGCCTATATATTTAAGTAGATATTTTGAATCTTGGGGAACCTTAGGAGGTTATGAAGTTCACTGTGTAGTATAGCTTACTGAATGAGTCTCCTATGCCTAGGTATTTAGATAGTTTTCAGTATTTTGCAATTACAAATAATGCTGCAGTGGATAACCTGGTGTGTATGTTTTCTTAAAATTTTGGAGGTGTGGCTCAGGGTCAGTTCCTGGATGTTCATATGCTAGGTTGAAGGGCAATATGTAGTCTATTTGTAGAGAGTACTAAGTTCCACCAGCACGTATGAGTGTCGATTTCCCCCCAGCCTCATCAGTGGAGTGTGTTGTGTGCTGAAGTTTTGCCAACCTGATGGGTGGGAAAGTGATCTCATTGTAGTTTTAATGGTTTTTTCCTCTTATGAGGGAAGTTAAACATCTTTTTACATTTTTAAAGATCATTTAATATTTCTCTTTGAATATCGTTTGTTCATCACTTTTCTCCATTTTCTATAGGAATGTTGGTCTTTTGTTTCCTCAATTATTTCAAGTTTTTTTACATATTAGGGATATTAGTGCTTTATGAAATATGTTATGATATTTTCCCCCAGTTTGTCATTTGTCTTTTCTTACTATGTCTTTTGTTGTGCCAAAGGTTATTTTTATGTTGTAGGATTCGTCAATCTTGTTGCATTTGACTTTGGGGTAATAGAAAGCTTTCCCTTCAGGGGCGTCTGGGTGGCTCAGTTGGTGAAGGGTTTTGGGCTCAGGTCATGATCTCAGGATCTTGAGATCAAGCCTCACGCTGAGCTCCATGCTGGTGGTGGAGCCTGCTTAGAGTTTTCTCTCTCCCTCTGTGTCTCCCCCGACTCCTTTAAAAAAAAAAAGAAAGAAAGAAAGCTTTCCCTTCAGATTGTAGGATCTGATTGTGTGAATCAGGGTTCACCTATGATTTCTTCCAGTGCATGCAGAGTACCATGTTTTCATTTAGATCTGATATATTGGATTTTATTATTCTATATGGTATGAGAAATGGATCTAATCTTATCTTTTTTCAGTGATTATCTAGTTGCCCTTCCCTCCAGTTTTATTTAAAAGACTGTCTTTGCCCCAGTGATTTGAGATGCCACCCTTATCATCTGCTAAAGTTCCATATGTATGTGGGTCTGTTTTTGGGCTTCCTAATCTGTTCTGTTGTTCATTTATTCACATATCAGTACCACACACTGTTTTAAATATACACGCTTTGTAGGGTGTATTAATCTCTCTCAGTCCCCTCACATGGCTCTTCGTTTTCATTGTTTCCCTAGTTATTCTTACATGTTTATTTTTCCTAACGAATTTTAGTATTAACTTGTCTAGCTTCATGAAAAATCTCATTGGCATTCTTCTTGGGATCACATCAAGCTATCTTGATGATGTTGAGAAATCCTATCCAAGAACAAGGGATAGCTTTTAATTTGTTCAAATCTACTATTGTGCCTTTCAAGAAAATTTTATAGTATTTTTGTCAGTTTTGAATGCTTTTAAAATGCTTTTCTTATTTTATCTTGTTTGTTGCTATTATGATTGTACCCACTGTATCTTCTAACTGGTTATACATGTATATGTTCCCTTTGTATAGTGCAAGATGTCTTCTAGCCTTAGAAGATACAGAGTCTCCCTCTAAAAGTAAAGGGCACGTTTCCACACAGCCCTAGAAGATACAGCTAGTGCTTTCCCTAGAGCGAAAAGCAAGCATGCTCACTGTCCAGGATAATAAAGATGTTTCCCTTCAGCACAAAGGCCCGGCATGCTTACTGCCCTCTGTAAAATATTCGAGTTCCACACCTCAGGGTTCTTCTGTAATGAGAGCTACTGTGGCCCTTTTCACGTTGCTCTCTGAGGAAACTCGCCCCAAATGCTGATGCTTTAGCTACTGCTATTGCTGTATTTAATTGTCCTTCATCTCTGATCCAGGAGTCTTGTGTTTTCTCTACCACAGTCCATGAAATTGTGGCAGACTAACTTGTTAGCTTCCAAGTAGGCAAAAGTCTCATACCCTGCTTACTTCTTGACAGTGGTCTTCAAAGCTGTGGTAAAATTTTCCTGGAAATCATTTTGTGAAGTAGTTCCTTGGTAATTTTCTATTTCTTCTATGGAAACATCAGTCTGTTTATGCTTTTTAAAAAATTTATTTTAGAGAGAGAGAGCACAAGCACGAGCGAGCAGGGGGAGGGGACGGGGAGAGGGAGAGAGAGAATCTCAAGTAGACTCCTGAGCTGAGCACAGAGCCCGATGTGGGGCTTCATCTCATGACTGTGAGATCTTGCCCTGAGCCCAAATCAAAAGCCGGATGCTTAACCAACTGAGCTACCCAGGCGCCCCTTTGTTTTTTATCTATATTCTTCACTTTAAAACTTTTGTGTGTTTATTGGCTTGGAGCAAAGGGATGGGGTCTCTTGAATAAACTTCATTTGTACATTGTTTTTTATTTTCCTTTGAGGTCTCCTTGCCCATCTTTCATGAAGAACCATTATTGCCATTCTAGATAACTATAGCGCCGCCTTAGCTTGCAGTAGGTAAGAGGGAAAGGATGCCTCGTAGCTAAAGGTGTAAAGATGAACGTCCTTTCTGTGTTTCTTTTTCCACAGGTGGTGGTTGTACAGGCAATTAGTGCTCTCTGTCAGAAATACCCTCGAAAGCACAGTGTCATGATGACTTTCCTCTCCAACATGCTCCGAGATGATGTAGGTAGACATGTTTTCATCATAGGACGTTGCTCTCTTAAATATTTATGATTCCCATGAAATATCGTAGTATTTTATACCACTTTTTCATCTCAGCCTGCCTCCAAAATGGTATGCTTGATTCTGGTTGCTGTTTTATCGTTACTAAACATGCTACTGTTTTAGTTTTCCCACTTGGAGAAAAAAACACTTTTGTTTCTTTCAGAAGGGGAAGGAAATGAAATTTGAATATTAGAAGCTTGAGCCTGGGAGTAGAAGCATTTCTCCAAAAAGCGTCCTCTGAATGAATGGCAGTTTTCTCTTTTGCCAGGGAGGCTTTGAATATAAGCGGGCCATTGTGGACTGCATAATCAGCATTGTGGAAGAGAACCCTGAGGGTAAAGAAGCAGGTCTAGCCCACCTTTGTGAATTCATTGAGGACTGTGAACACACTGTTCTGGCTACTAAGATTCTACACTTGTTGGGCAAGGAGGGCCCCAGAACGCCTGTCCCCTCCAAGTATATCCGCTTTATTTTTAATAGGGTCGTACTGGAGAATGAGGCTGTCAGAGCTGGTGAGTCACTGGAACACTGGTACTGATGTAACTGCTAATCTTTGAAATGCTTATTAACTCAAGGGGGTGGTGATGAATTTGGGAAATGAAGTTGCAAGGTCTATTTGACGGTAGGCTCTTGGAGCATACTTGGGCCAGACGCGCTGCTCGTCTACTCCAATTTCCATCCTGATTTCTGCCTTATGTTGAGACAGATGACCCTTGACTTTCAGTACAATAGGAATACGGTGATGGGGGCGCGTGGGTGGCACAGTCATTAAGCGTCTGCCTTCAGCTCAGGGCGTGATCCCGGCGTTATGGGATCGAGCCCCACATCAGGCTCCTCCGCTAAGCCTGCTTCTTCCTCTCCCACTNGTACAATAGGAATACGGTGATGGGGGCGCGTGGGTGGCACAGTCATTAAGCGTCTGCCTTCAGCTCAGGGCCTGATCCCGGCGTTATGGGATCGAGCCCCACATCAGGCTCCTCCGCTATGAGCCTGCTTCTTCCTCTCCCACTCCCCCTGCTTGTGTTCCCTCTCTTGCTGGCTGTGTCTATCTCTGTCAAATAAATTAAAATTAAAAAAAAAAAAGAATATGGTGATGGCATCATGCATTTTTTCAGAGTGATAGCCATCAGTATGAATATCTATGAATTGTGTGTGTGTGTTTTTAAGTGACTTTCCACAGGTCTTAGGAAACTTTTTTACTTCCTCCTTGCTCTCTCATCATTCCTTCCCCTTAGCATAGGAACAGGTGAGACTCTCTCCTATGTTGTTTCTTATTAGCTACTGACTAGACCTCCCCTGTCAGGTGAACTTGAAGCCGCTGTTACTAGCTGCCCCACGAATTTATTCTCCACTTTTTCTTCAACTCACTGTAATCTCGCTCTCTCCCTTAAAAGCCCTCTGAAGCTACTATTTTTACAAATTACTTAGAAGCCAGTTGGAACATGGTCAGTCACAGACGTTCTCACCTTTGTTCACCTCTCACTCAGCCTGTTGGACTCTTGACACATCCGGAACCCCTCTCCCCGTGGTGTCCACAGGAGCCCGCATCTCCCGTCTCTCCCCGGTCTGATTTTTGGGGCCCCTCTTTCATTCCTTAGAACACGAGTTTTTCTCGGGGCTTTGTCTTACGACACACGCTCTCTTCCCGGGGTGTCGTCAGCGCTCCCCCGGTGTGCGCTGAGGTCGCAGTCCTGGGTCTCTTTCTTGAACCCCTGTGCCTCCTGCCTCAGGCACTTCAAGTTCAACCCAAACGCAGATCCTCCCCTTTACCATCCACTCAGTTGTGAAGACGGAGAGTCCTTCTGCTGTTTGGGAATTCCCACCTGCCGGCTGACAAAATGCCATCAATCCCGCCGCCTCACGGTTTCTCCGTTGTCTTTTGTCTGTTTCCCAAGCACTACTTTGGGCTCCCCGCGCCCCCAGATCCCGACGGGGCGGACCGCGTGCAGGCCCACGGGCATCCAGTCCGTTCTCCACTCTCAGCCACCACGGTGGCCTTTGCGAACAGGACGTGCTTGCAGACGGGCTGTGGCGCAGTCGGCTACAAATACACCCGTTTACCCTGCACGTGACGTCCACTCCTAAGAATTCCGCGGCGCGCGCCTACCTGCGTTGTTCTCCGCCTGCTCTGCCGCTGCCATGGCCTCGCTCCCGATCCATCCGGGGGCCGTACACGCGCTCTCCCCGCCTCTCCCTCCGGCGAGCGCTGCTGGCCTTCAGGCGTCAGCGCCTCGGCTCCCCCAGCAGTTCTAAGGGCTTTTCTCTGGAGGTCGTTCTCCCAGGACTTGCTCCGCTGCGCTGCCGTCCCGCTTCCCTCGCCGGTCCTCTCCGCTGGAGTACAACTCCTGCGGGTCAGAACCGTGTCTTTTCTCTTCCCGCCCCCAGCACCTAGCACCACTCCTGACAAAAGTTAGGTGCGCGAGGGATCTTGACTGAACGGAGTGCAATTCAACAGTAGGGTTTCTTAGGATGCTTGGGGCTGGTGGTTTGAGTTAGAGCTGAATTCCGTCGCCGCGGTGTACAAGGGGCTGTGGTCCGAGTGGAGGAGAGCTCATGCAAGAAATATATAGGATACTTTATCCTCAGTGCCTGGAGAATTTTCCTATTCATAGTTCTCTTGGGCCTGCAGTTTTCTAGTTATGCTTACGTGGATCAAAGAAATAAGAAACACACACTTTTTTTTTTTTTTGAATGATTATTGCTTAACTCTGAGACACCACTACAGTATTTACGTTGTTTGTTTATGCTTCGTTATAGCCGCTGTGAGTGCTTTGGCTAAATTTGGGGCTCAAAATGAGAATCTTCTCCCAAGCATCCTTGTGCTCTTACAAAGGTAAGTAAAACAATGTTGTTGTTGTTTTTTTAAAGAACACTGTGTGGCTGAATAGAGAATTCCTCATATCAAATGCTTTGTGGGGCCTGGGAGTAGAACTGGTGGAGTAAGTCAAGGGCAATGGCATGTCTGTTCCCTTTCTAGTAATTTTGCGTGTGCTTGTGTACATGTGATTTTGACTTTGAATCTCTGTTGTGTGGGTGTGAGGAAGTAACTTAAATGCCTGTGCCTCAGTTGGCATAATCGGGGCCAATCTCAGAGTGACTCACTGTGGAGAGTTGAAAAAGCAGCTTTTCTTGGTTTCCATGACTCCCCATTTGATGAGGAAAAGACCTGCTTTCGCAAATGCTCTGCAATTACATCTTGTAATTGAAGCAGAAAAATTACAAGCCAAAGGCTGGCTGGTTGAAACAAATTGCCATCTGAGTAGTAACAATGCCTGGATTCTGAAAACTTGTTAGTATCCTTGGAAAGCAGAATATTCCCATCCCTTAATTATAAAGAAGTCTAAGCCTACCAGGGGCATGTGGTCGCATATTCAAGAATAGACCCCAAACTGCTGTCTCATGTTGTCGTAGCCTTCCTGATTATTCTGATGCCTCCGCATGTAGTGCTTCTGGTTCGGAACAGCCCTATTTCTTTACCAATTTAGAACAGTCTCCCAAATTTATGGAGATTGTAGGGTCCACCGTTGGCTGTTGGACGGCTCGTTTATAAAGGTGGTGTCCGAGGGCCTGAGCTGTTCCCGTCAGGTGTGGTGGTAAAGAAGGCTATTGGAAGTTTTTAGGGTACCGTGACATGCCTCTTCTGTGTCCCCTGGACAGGTGTATGATGGATACCGACGATGAGGTTCGGGACAGGGCTACTTTCTATCTGAACGTGCTACAGCAGAGGCAGATGGCACTGAATGCTACCTATATCTTCAATGGTCAGTGAGAGCCAAGGATGGAGACAACTACGCTTTTGTTCCCCAAATGGTGTCTTGGAAGCCTTATCTCCTGATTTGTGTATGAGCCCACTGCGTTAGGCACAATGCTTGTTTTTTGTTTGTTTGTTTTATCTTTGAACGCACTTCCATTTCTAGGGGAACCTAAAGTATGTAAAGGCCCGAGGAACATGGCTTGTTCCTGGTTCTCCTTGAGCTCCCTCTTGGTTGGGTTTACCTTTTTTTTCTTACGTTATGATTGTTCCCACAGGGGTAAGTTTCTTTCTCTTCTGAAAGGTACTTAATAATTTGTTGGAAATTTTTATGCTCTGCTCTCATGTTGCCTTGGGCAAAGTGATTAAGGCAGTTTTATAAAATAGCTCCATTTTTAATGATTTCGGTTATAAAGTCTATGGTTTTACCTTTCTCTTTCGTCAGAAAGCTTAGGTAAATATTATAAATCTGGGCCTGTCTGGACCCCAGGATTGGTAGGATGCTGAGATTTCTCTTTTGTAGGCCTCACGGTCTCTGTGCCAGGGATGGAGAAGGCCCTCCACCAGTACACGCTGGAGCCTTCCGAGAAGCCCTTTGACATGAAGTCTATTCCTCTTGCTATGGCTCCCGTATTCGAGCAGAAAGCAGGTAATGGTAATGCTTAACTGTTAGTTTTTCTACGTGTGAATAGTTTTACAGCTGTCAAATATGCTGTTATTGTATTTTCTCAAATACTACTTTTGTTTAATTGTCTCTCCTAAGTCTTATGGCACTAAGATGGATGTATTTTTTTTTAATTAGGGTTTTAAATAGTTTTTTCCTGGGGCGCCTGGGTGGCTCAGTTGGTTGAGCATCCAACTCATGGTCTTGGCTCAGGCCATGGTCTCAGGGTCAGGAGAGCGAGAGCGAGATCGAGCCCCACGCTGGCTCCGCGCTCAGTGGGGGGAGTCTGCTTGAAACATTCCCTCTGCCCCTCCCTATATTTGCATGAGTGCATGCGTGCTCTCTCTCTCTCTCTCAGGTAAATAAATCTTTAAAAAAAAATTAAAAGTTTCCCCCTGGCTTTTGCATAGAATATGAAGCATGACCCAGATTGAGTGTTTTCTTCTTTTAATGCTAAGTCTTACAGCATTTGAAGTTAGTGGTCACTGTGTGTCTCAGAATAGTGATTGCGCTGTTACCTCTTTTTATTTTCTTTTCTTTTTTTTTAAAAGATTTTATTTATTTATTTGACAGAGAGACAGCTAGCGAGAGAGGGAACACAAGCAGGGGGAGTGGGAGAGGAAGAAGCAGGCTCCCAGCAGAGGAGCCTGATGTGGGGCTCGATCCCATAACGCCGGGATCACGCCCTGAGCTGAAGGCAGACACTTAACCGCTGTGCCACCCAGGCGCCCCCTCTCTTTTTATTTTCTGAAATTAGTAAAGTCTTCATTAATTTTGTGACTGGAGGTTTGCTGTGAAAGAATATATGGGACAAAAGCATAAAAAATATTTGCAAAGAATATCTAACTTTAAAACTTTATTATTTCACAAAATACGTTCACTAAATACATTTTAATTTGAGCATCTCCCTAAAAAAGATGACAAAGAACCTACTGGTATGATTTAGGAATAGCTCCTTATATATGTGCTAGAAGTTTCTGCCCTCATTTCTTTCTGTCTGCATTTTTAGCTTGATAGTGGGAGGGAACCTCACTTGATTGCTCATATCTGTCTTTGTAGAAATCATGCTTGTGGCCACCAAGCCAGAGAAGTTGGCTCCTTCCAGGCAAGACATTTTCCAAGGTATGATGATTTGATGTGTAGAAGTAATAGTCTTGCATCCCAGGCATTGTAAATATAATGAAGTCCACTACTTTTATTCAAAGTGATTAATTCTCAGTACAGGAAATCTTTATGTGACTGCTTATCTGTTGTTACAGGTGACAGTTGCTGGGGCTACCTGGAGTCCATGGGACTTTGCAATTTCCAACTGCTAACTTACAGGGAATATTGTCCTTACTCTGTATCTTGGTTAACAGGGAACTCAAATTCTACAAAATTAGGAATTTAGTTTCTTTCTTTTCTTTTTTTTTCCCCTTGTAGTAATTCAGCATATAAACTCTCTTAAAAGATTATTTCACTAAAGCTTGGGACATATTAATTGAAACTTCAACTGTGACTAAGGCAGTGGAAATTTAAAACATCTTAGGTACCCAGAGTAATGTCTTTTCCTCTCTCATGTTACTTTCTTCCTTCTTATCTCTTTTCTCAAAAGAACAATTGGCTGCCATTCCCGAGTTTATGGATCTAGGACCCTTGTTCAAGTCTTCTGAGCCTGTTCAACTTACGGAAGCAGAGACAGAATATTTTGTCCGTTGTATCAAGCACGTGTTTACCAATCACATCGTGTTCCAGGTGAGGGAAGTGCCGCCATCTGCTCCCATGGTGGCTCCGTGTGCTCAGGGACGAGTGTTGATTCCCCTTCAGTTTATGATTCTAGCTGCTTCCTACTGAGAAGTAACTTGGCCTCATTTCTGGGTGTTTTCCCTAACTCCATAGCTATAGAAATCCCTTCATATGATAGTTAAAATTTAAAAGGACATAAAACTGAAATGTCTGAAGAAGTCAGCCAACATCAAGTATAACCTATTTAAAAATAATCATCATCTAACATCAGGGTAAATTAAGTGGGTTGTTCCAAGAACTTGGATTTCCATTTGATTCTTAGCTATCAGACTTCTACCATCTTGTTGGGTAGAACTCGGTCTCAGGAAAGAGAAGAAACTGACGAATAAAAGAAACAAAAGGAACTCAAGGCAACCCGCTGCCTCAAGAAAAATCTTCAGAGGAGACCTGCAGGACGGTTCAGAGAGGGAAAGGCTAGTGGGTTCCAGAACGGAGTCGTGGGTCATGGGCGGGAAGGGACAACTTGCTTAAGAACAGTCGTTAGCCTTCATAACTTTGCTGCCTGGTGACTTTTCAGTTTGACTGTACCAATACTCTTAACGACCAGCTGTTGGAGAAGGTGACAGTGCAGATGGAGCCGTCGGAGTCCTACGAGGTGCTGTGTTGCCTCCCAGCCCCCAGCCTCGCTTACAATCAGCCAGGAATATGTTACACTCTGGTTCGCCTGCCTGATGATGACTCGACAGCAGGTATGAACCCACAGGAGGGAGGAGAGAGGAGTAAGAATGCGTCACAACTTGAGCTCTTAACCGTCGGGGCAAATGTGTGGTTCTTTTCCAAAATGAAATATGGTTCTTTTCCAAAATGAAATATAATGACAGTGACGGCATATTTATATTTATAAAAGTAAAGTAATTATTGCTGCAGAAATATTAATTTTATATCTAAGTGTCTGAGTAGCAATATTTGCTGGACATTTAATGTTAAAAACTGAACGTATACAGTGGTAGCTCAGAGAGGAACAGGCTTCCTGGTGGCACAGTGTGAACCACGAATGAGGGTTCACGTACCTGATGTCTCCTGGGAAGGATGATGGCCTCCTCCTCCCTGATGTTTGTTTCCGGGGCATCCTAAGGACTTCGTATTTAGTAGGTCCATGGCATTTTCAAATAGTTGTTTCTGGGGTCTTATAGCACATGGCTGGTGTCTGAGAGTACGTCTCATCCTGGTGAGTGGCTTAGCCAACTTCTGTGTATCCACATCTGAGAAGGGCATTGTAATTCCCTCCTTGACCCATATGTAGCCTTGAGAGAGGGGCGGGGAGGCCTAGGAAGGAGGGCCAACTGCTAGGGCCAGTGGTGTCTACAAATTTGGGGTTTGAGGTCTTGTGACTACCTCTTGTGAATGTCACGTATCTGTCATACTTGATTTCTTTTCCCATTTTCCCACCTGAACTCTTCCTGCATTCACTCCACATCTTGACACTGTTACCCAGTTTTTACAGAAATAAGCACACATATTGCATTTATGTTTTGAACAATTTTTATTACTAGTACAGGAAAAAACAATTTTTATTACTAGTACACAAAAAAACAATTTTTACTACTGGTACAGGAAAAAACAAGTTAACAAAATTCACAAATACTGGGGGAAGAAGTTAAAGAGTTACAAGAAATCGTAAAAGTACTAGTAAATAGTTATCCCTGGTCATCATTCAGTTCTGTCTGGGGCTTAACCGGCCTTCTCTTAGCCCCTCTCCCAACTCCCTTTTTAGATGTTGGTTCTGGGAGCCCCTGCCCAATCTCCTCTGTGTTGGACGATAGACCAGGCTACTCACTCTAGCACGAGGTAGATTCAAGTTGGCACCATTGCTGGGTCTGAATCCCAGGTGGTTCCCTCTGGCCCTCGGCGGACCTGCACTTCTCCTCTGCAGCCACTGTGGATCCATAACCCCCTGGGTAGGAAGGCACTTTCCTATCTGGCCTCCAGTACTTCTCCTTCAAGCATTAGGCCATCTGACTTTGACTTTTAATCACCTCCTTTATCCCTTTATGAAGTTTCTCTAGCTCCATCCCCTTTTGGCTTCACTTTCTCTCCTGGTCTGTTTCCCTCTGGTTACATTTGTCTAAAGTACGTCCACCAGCCATTGATGAAGCTGGCTGTACTCTTAAGCTGGTTTTATTTATTACCCTTGTTCCAAACCAGTGTCGGGGCTCAGTCTTAACATAGCCCTGTGGCTTCAGCCATCATCCTGGGAAATTGCATGTTATCATTTTTTTTTTTTTTCCAATAGCCACCTCTCCTTTTTTCAGAATTCCTCCCCTTATTGTCCTTCTAAGGTTTCTGTTTTTTTAAGGGATGCCATTACTTTGCAACTTAATTTTAAAGGGAAGTGAAATGCTGAACTCACTGAAGAATCCAACTCTTCCCAACTGAGAATACTAGCTCCTCCCATTTCCCCAGGTCCCCTTGGATAATTGATAACTCAGGTGCCTCACACCCCAGGGAGTGGTCTTAACAGAATACAAGAAATACAAGTTTACAATATCGAAGTACAGAAAACAACAATATCGAAATTACAGAAATTACATTGTACAGGAGAAAACAACCACAACAATAAGAGAAAACGTATCTACCAGAGAAGAAGCATAGGGAAAGTTTTCTCACCCCTCCTGTCTAAGGAGTTAATTTATTTTTAAAACGTAGATCTTACAAATTAGCCCAGAGGTTTCAACCTTTGGTCTGCTGGCTACGGACTCTTCTGCTTGATGGTTTGTTAGTATTTTGTTTATAAAAATTTGGCACTTGGAGAATTTTCTTTGTTTCCTGTTAAACTTTTCAAAGGGTTTTGCTGATTGGCATTAAACTCTTGTTTAGAGTTATAAACTCTTGTCCTTGCATTTTGGAGAAAAGAGATGGAATTTTGTCTCAACACTCGGACCTTTAAAACTTACTTGTTTGTAGTCAATTTATATTTGACCCATCATATACCTGCTTAAAACCAAACTCCTTTCTATTCTTCAGTCTTGGTCAGAAAATGTCACATTTTTAATCTATGGCCAATTCAGAGTCTTTGCTGTGCAAAGAACAGAAGTAAACTGCCAGGGCATAGATGGGAATAAGAGTCTTCTACCGCCCCCCCTTTTGCATTTTCCCCACTGCAAATACTATGAATTTTCCCAATCACCTGAAGATCTATACATCACTTCTACTAATTGCAAAAACTATATTTTTCATACAACCACGGAAGAAAAAAGAAATTACACAGATTGCGATTTCTATCAACTTGAACACTGTATATAGCATAAGAGAAAGACAGAGATAGATAGATTTGGGAGATAGATTGGGATCTGGATTTTGACTGCTACATATGGACTGGGTAACTTAGACAGATTATTAATTCTCTGTAAACCTTTTAGGACTGTTATAAGGATGAAATGAAATTAAATAAGATGATTAGCATGGTACCAGACACATAGTAAATACTCAATAAACAGAAGTTGTTATTGCTTCAATTCGAGAACTACCCACTTTCTCCCTTATCTTATTTAAAATCAAGTCTTCCACAGTTCACAGGACACACGCCCTCCAACCTCCAAAGAGTTGTTCTAGCAATTATCCTGATCTTGGCTCTATCTTTAAACTTTCTCTCTCCCCCTTTATTTGTGTACAAAAAAACCTAAACCCCATCTGACAACTTTTACCTGAACCCAACATCGAGATGGCCCCGTAAGTCCTTCCCTCAAGTCACGGGCAGTGTGTGGGAAGAGTTCGCGGCATCACAGACCTCAGCTCAGTGGGTCCTGCTGGTCTTCTGTCCTCCAGCTGCTGCCCCTTTATGCAGAAACGTTTAGAAAAGCTTTCAGGGCAGCATCCTTTCTTGGCGTCCTTTCCCACTCAGCAGCTTTCTTTGCCCTGAGGCTTTCTGGCACTCCCAGATGAGGTGTGCAACATTCTACAAATCTTTCCTCTTGCTGCACCTCAAGGACGGCCCCTGTCTGTTGAACTCCTTGTCCCACTCCTTATTTAGAAGCACTGGGACCCCTCTATTGCTTGTACTGTGGGACTGTCTGGCCGTAGTGCGTCACACTTCTCATCTCAGACCACTTCAGCCCCTTTCAGTAACTCACCGAAAAATTCTGCAATGGACAGTGTCCACCCTAAGACCCAGCTGAACAGTACCGCTGTAGGAGTGTCTTTGTCCGTCTGTCATGAGGGACACTGACGACCACTCGTAACTCATGTCTGCGGCTGAGCTTGAGTCCGCCGGCACTTCCCTGACCCCCATTCTCACTTAAGGTACTGCGGGTTCTGATGGGGTCTGAGCCTCCCCACCCCCCTGCCAATCTGTAGTCTCCATTCCATTATTTGGTGTTTGATACTAATCATATTAATGCATGACACTGGATGAACAGCTTCAGTGAACTGAAACAGATCTCAGAGTTTTTTGCTTTTACCCACCTCCAGCCACTCATTGGGATCCTTATTCATGACCCTTCATGAAACTTTGCGTTCTTCCAAGCTAAGCACATATTCCGTAATTTTACTCAAATACTAAAAAAGTAGGATAGATAGAACATTACTATTCAACCACCATTTCCTCTGCCTCAACCATGGAATGGGTATCAATCTAGCCTTAGGGTCACTATTCCTCCGGTTTGACCCATTATGAGATTAGCTAAGATTCCCAGTCTCCGATCTCCTTATTCACCGGCTCATTGATCTTGTCACCAATCCAGCTCTCCTCAAATACACTGAAATTTCTAACACTCCCTTCTCTGCTTACTTTCAGCCTATCTTCCCGTTCTGTTTACATGTTCCCTTGTCACACCATCGTCAAGGTACAAATCTTTATTGCTGCCTTTCTTACATGATAACATCTCTCCAGAAGGCAACATAAACATGGCATATCCACCCATTTCCTCTTCTCCCTTCTTTTGGCCTTAGGAAACCTCTGCTTGGTTCCACTTGGGAACTTCCTCCTTAACCTGTCTCATGACTCAGAATCCCTCTAATGACTTACACGCATCTTCATCTTTGGACACCAGAAGCACCTGAAGGACCTTGAGGCTCCACCCCATGCATGTCTCTCCAAGAAATGGAATACTACATTATTCTCCTGGGTCTACCCGCTTCCATGTGATGATCTGAGAGAGTTTGCAGGCAGGTGCCTATCTTCCTACAACAATTTATTTTTATATATTCCTCCCAATTTCCTTTATCCCATTAACGGTGATCAAGTTAACAGGCAGCACTGTGCACCATAACTATCAGAACGTTGCTCAATAATTCTGAAAACTATTTAAGAAGTATACTGCAGCTTAATTCCAATTTCATTTTAACCACCTCTCTTTCCATTTCCCCCTGCTCATTTCCATTGGAAAAACAGTAAATAATAGTGTGTCACCGTCTACAACATGCGTACTTACCAGCACTCGGTACGGAGCTTGCAAAATCCAGTGAACTGCCCTGGACCACCCGAGCTTTATGCTTGGCTGCCCTGCAGCCTGTCCTCTGGAAATATTCTACACGGTCTGCCGTCCCGTCACAGAGCGCTTGCCCACAGAGAGAACAGCACCCGCTTACTCTGACATTCACTAGCGTACTCCTGCCGTCTGGTCTCAGTACCACACATGCCTTTCCTCTTGCCCCCAGAGCTGCTGATGTCCCCGGATAGGGAGTTCTTCAGGGCACTGTTCCATTCTCTGTGAGGCCCTGTTACCCAACCCGAGCCCTTCAGGCGACCAGAGGTTCTCTACTCCTCCACGCACCTAGGCCTTTCTTGTCCCATCTGCTCCCATGACGTGCCCTGCACCCTCAACCACGTTCTCGTGGCTCCAGTGTCTGTCTCTGTCTCACACGCTGTGTGATGGATCACTGTGCTCACAGACAGACTCTCTGCTCCCTCCTCACCATCGTGTCCGACTTCGCTACCGCCTGCCGGGCACGTGAAGGAGTCACAGCTCTGTTCCTTCACGTCTGCTCCCTGCCTGACCTGCACTCCCGCACCCTGGGTGACCAGCTGCTTCATGCCCAGTGTGCTGTACTGAATCCGTCTGCTGCTGAGCTCACCACTAAACCCTCTCTCTTTTCAGCTCTGCCATTTGGACGAGGTCACTCTCTGGGCTTTTCCCTGACCTTTCATCATCTCACCGTTCCCCGCCACCACCCCCCCGCCACTGACAGGCTTGTCTCCAGAGCTTTAAATGGGTCACCACCTCTACCATCTCGTCCTCCCCTGGCCTCCTCCCCGCTCTCCCACGGTCCTCATCAACTGCGCTCTTCCTCCTGCACAGGCTTCCTCACGCCCTTGTGCCCACTCAGGGGACACGGCTCCTGGTGTCTCCACGTCCACTCCCTCCTCTGGACTGTCTGCCACCCTCTCGGCACAGCGCATTCCCTGATCCTCTACAAGCCTCTCCCGCCCTCCCTGCCAGGCATCGTCACCTGTCCTTTGTCACTCTTCTCGCCCTGTGGACCCCCCTCTGCTCTCGCACACCCTCCCCCCTGCAGCAGACTGCTCCCCTGCCCCACCTCCAGGGTCCGGCTCTGTGCCCCCCTGCTTGGCGTCTCGACTGCATACCTGGCAAAGGGACTGTCCTGTGACCTGAGCCACCTGACATTCCTCTGGCTACCCTCTGGGAGTCGTCCAGCTGGACTCCGGGGTCTTCGCTGCCGTGCGCTGTCTTTGCCATTCCTCACCCACTGCTCAGCCCAGGTCAGTCGTCTTTGCCTCAGACATCAGGTACGAACCCGCACGCGCCAGCCACGCTCATCTCGCTCCGCCTTCCTCTTCAGGTGTCCTCAGCTAGTCTGCACTCCTGCGCACTGGCAGGAAGTCCCAGCCTTCACCGCCCCCCCACTCCAACACACACATCATACCAGAGGCCTTCTTGGCTACATCCATTTGCTCGCTGTCTGCCTGGGCCGGGGTCCTTCTCCCCCATGTCTGACAGCCCTGACTCTGATGCCCACCCCGTCACCTACCCCGGCTTAGGGCTCCCCTGCTCAAGCATCACCTCTCTGCCTGCCCTCCACTCGGCCCCTTCCACCCAGTGATTCTCACCCGAGGACCCATGACCCCCAAGACCGCCTATCAGCATCATCGTCCGGGTGTGTTTTTGTGTTTGCTTTTGTGTTTTTTTGGGTTTGTTTTTGCACTGAGCAGAGCACTGCTCCCCCTCAGATGTCTTGATAGGCCTGCCTTGGGGGCCATGCCCACAGCCCCCCGTCGGGTGAAAACCACCCCCCCATCCTCCGGAAGAATCATTGCAGTGGACGCCCACCCCGACTTCCTGGGCCGCACCCTGCCCTCACGCACCTCTAGCCTCCACCAGTTGTCACTGACACTGTTCCTCAAATTCCCAACATTTCCCCACACTCGGACATTGACCCGGCTCTGTCCTCTTGGAACCACCGCATCCCTTCCATATTTACTCTGACACTGGTGTGCCTCGAACGCCAGTGTACATCTCCTCACACCGCACCTTCACAGCCCTCCCGCCCCACCCTCTGTGACACAAGGCACTGTGACAGTAGCTTTGGCCCTAGTCTTGTCCTTTTGGTGTTTGCCATTGTCCCTTTCACTAGGTTACGCCTCCTGATTTCAGACCCGTGATGTCGTCCCCCTGCAGAGCCTTGCCCCTGTGGTCCTCATGTCCCTCTATGGCTCCTGCCAAGCCCACTTCCATTCCACCTTTCCCGTAGCTGCTCTCCCTTGTCCTCTCGGGTGGATTCACTGGTCGTTTCTGCCCTCTCCTCACCCTGTAGTCCTCATCCTCAACCTTGGACCAAAAAGATGGTTTTCTCAGTACCTAGAGCATGGCCCATGTCTCCCCAACCCCACCCCTATGCCCACTGATGCCAACCCTACCCTCCCATAAACCCATGCCACACCCCAACCCACATACTGTCCCCGCTCCCGTCACGATCCCCCCTGCCCTCACGCACCTCTAGCCTCCACCAGTTGTCACTGACACTGTTCCTCAAATTCCCAACATTTCCCCACACTCGGACATTGACCCGGCTCTGTCCTCTTGGAACCACCGCATCCCTTCCATATTTACTCTGACACTGGTGTGCCTCGAACGCCAGTGTACATCTCCTCACACCGCACCTTCACAGCCCTCCCGCCCCACCCTCTGTGACACAAGGCACTGTGACAGTAGCTTTGGCCCTAGTCTTGTCCTTTTGGTGTTTGCCATTGTCCCTTTCACTAGGTTACGCCTCCTGATTTCAGACCCGTGATGTCGTCCCCCTGCAGAGCCTTGCCCCTGTGGTCCTCATGTCCCTCTATGGCTCCTGCCAAGCCCACTTCCATTCCACCTTTCCCGTAGCTGCTCTCCCTTGTCCTCTCGGGTGGATTCACTGGTCGTTTCTGCCCTCTCCTCACCCTGTAGTCCTCATCCTCAACCTTGGACCAAAAAGATGGTTTTCTCAGTACCTAGAGCATGGCCCATGTCTCCCCAACCCCACCCCTATGCCCACTGATGCCAACCCTACCCTCCCATAAACCCATGCCACACCCCAACCCACATACTGTCCCCGCTCCCGTCACGATCCCCCCTCCCGTCAGGACCCCCTCCTCCCGCCCGGACCCCACCTCCCGCCCCGACCCTTCCGGATCCATAGTAGAGCCTGGCCAGAAATTATTTCCTTCCACAACACTGAAGACTACAGGAGCAGCCCTGCTAGCCAGCCCCTTTCACCACTCCTTCCCCATGCACCCCTTCTGCTCCCACTGGAGGGCCCAACACTGGGAACTTCCTTCTGTTTGGCACCACTGGGACCTGCCTGGATTCCTGCCTGTTACCTCTCTCTTCTCCTTGCTCCCCCTGTTGGTGTCCGTCTCCCATCTCCCTTCCTCCACACTTCATTCTCCATCGTCCCCCCACCCAGTGCCTCCTGTCACCTTGCCTGTCTGAGACGTGGCCCTCCCGTCACACTGCATCGAGGCCCCACGTGGACATGCCTTCCTGCAGCCTTTCCTCATGGCTGCACGTCTTCCCTGTCCCTCCTCAGCCCAGGAAAGAGCACCCGGCCTCTTCTCTAGGACCCGTGCATCTCAAGCTTCCCAGAGCCTGTCGTGGAGTCCCATTGGGTTCTCCCTTCACCACCGGGATGTGCTCCCTTCCCGGGACCTGCTTTCAGCTCATACTCTTTCCATCCGTTCAACAGGCCACGTTCTCTCTGAAGCCATCTGCTGTCGCTCATCTGGTCCTTCCACTGGCTCTGACCCGCCCCCTGCGGGAGGCTCCCTTTTCCCTAGACTCACTCCACCTCACCTTCCTTCTTCCTCTCTCTTTCCTTTCAGTCTGGCACTTGCCAAAGGGCCTTTACCCCAGTTCTTCCACTTCCTCCTCCTCTTTCTTCCCTTGACTGGTGCTTCCTTCTCTCCATCAGGTCTGAGGACCCACCCCTGTCCATTGTGCTGGACCTCCCACTCCTCACTGACACGGTGCAGACCTCCTTTGCCCTCTTTCCCTCTTGGCCGCATTCCTTCCCCTCACAACACCCACCTGCAGACTTAAGACCCTCCTCTCACTCTCCATCCCATTGTGCCTCGCCCCATCTACTGTCCGTCAGAGGAAAGCAGTCCCCGAAGCCCCAGGCCCCGCTGTCTGCCCCCTTGTTCTCTCCTGTGCGCCTCACAAGCCTCATCTTCTTAGTCTAGACCTGTGACACTCCGCTGGTTTTAAAGGTCTTAGTCCTTCTCTGTTCCCTGTATGGTATCTCTGCTCCATGCTGAACCTCTGTTCTTCAGCCCCGGATTAGCTGAAGCATATATTTGGTTATTAAAGGAAAATGCCCCAGGGCGCCTGGGTGGTTCAGTCCTTAAGCGTCTGCCTTCAGCTCAGGGCTTGATCCCAGAGTCCTGGGATCGAGCCCCACATCAGGCTCCTCTGCTGGGAGCCTGCTTCTTCCTCTCCCACTCCCCCTGCTTGTGTTCCCTCTCTCGCTGGCTGGCTGTCTCTCCCTCTGTCAAATAAATAAAATCTTTAAAAAAAAAAAAATGCCCCTTCCACCTTAGTTCCACCCACTCCCCCACCATTTCTAAGCAGATTTGCTACCCACACACTGAACTCCATCCACTTCAGTGACCCCGAGGTGACCTACCATGGTTTCTGTGCAGGGTCTGTCTTAATGTGCAGTGTTGCCCCATTGCTCTTTCACCTCAGTTATCGGGACGCCTTTCCGCTCTTGAGGGCCCCAGGTAGTCACAGGTCTACACTCTGGGGTGACAGCTCTGCTGAGCTCAGCACTGTTCCTGCCCTGGCCCCGTAACCCCCTTGCCACCCCTCTTGCCTTCAGAGACCTGCTGACGTCCCCAGACTGGTAGCTCCTCAGCCTTCCCCTATTCCACGGTGCATCCTTTACAGACTTGGAGTCCCTCATACGGCCATGATTTTCTCCCCTCTTCCATTCTGCCTGTTGCTTTGTTTTCCCATTAAGTTCCCTGACCTGACTCTCATCTGAAGGACCACCTTCCGTGGCTGCCTGAGACTCCACAGTCTTTCTCTTTCCACGCTGGCTGCAGACTGACCTGGCTCGGCTCATCCCGTACATTTGCTCCTGCTCTTGTCTTCTAGAAACCTCTTCCTCTTCGCATCCCATCCCACTTCCCCTCCACACGCCCATCGTGCCACAGATTTCCTGGGCTTTCCTCGACATCTCCTGTTTCTGACTAGCCCTCTTGCTTCATCCCCAACATGCTGTACTAAATCCGTCTCGTCCCAGTTCACCCAAGCGCCCTACCTTTTCAGGTCCGCCATTTTGGAGGGTGTTGCTTCCTTAAGTTCTTCTTTGAACTTTCATCATCTTACCATGCATTCGCTTAGAGGGTTGTCTCCCAACATTTTCAGTAACCTGTATCACCTCATCTTCCCCTGGCCTCCTATGTCTGCCGGGTTCCATGCTTGTCTTACCTATGCTGTGTTCCTCCCCCCGCATGGGCATCCTCATGCCTCTGCGCACATTGGGGTGCACAGGTCCTGTTCCCTCCACGTCCACTCCCTCCTCTGGACTCTCTACCACCCTCTCAGCACAGCGCATTCCCTGATCCTCTAACAAGCCTCTCCCGCCCTCCCTGCCAGGCACCATCACCTGTCATTTGTCACTCTTCTCGCCCTGTGGACCCCCCTCTGCCCTCGCACACCCTCCCCCCTGCTGCAGACTGCTCCCCTGCCCCACCTCCAGGGCCCGACTCCGTGCCCCTCCTGCCTTGCTTCTCGACTGCATACCTGGCAAAGGGACTGTCCTGTGACCTGAGCCACCTGACATTCCTCCGACCACCCTCTGGGAGTCATCCAGCTGGACTCCGGGGTCTTCTCTGCCGTGCGCCATCTTTGCCATCCCTCACCCACTGCTCAGCCCAGGTCAGTCGTCTTTGCCTCAGACATCGAGTACCGAACCCGCATGCTCCAGCCTGTGCTCCCGCCCCTGTGCACCCATGCTGCGTGTCCTCCTGGGCCCCACAGACGTTCCTCCCTGGAACCTTTCATGTTTCCACTCAGACCCCTTTGGTGAACACTCTTCTGACAGGGCTCTCAGGAAGCCTGTTCACTCGATTCTCCTTCCTTTGTCCTCTCAGGGCAGCATTTTGCCCTCTGCCTTCCCCCTGCCCCAGCCCCTGCCAACCCCAAGGCTGACACCCCTTCACTCAGTCTCCACCTGCAGAGAGCCCTGGGTCCTGCTGTCCCCCATCCTTCTGTCCTCCCTCCCTCCCTCGCAGGCATCTCTCCCAGATGCTCTCCTTCAGTGTTGCCTCCCATTCCAGGGGCCCCTCCCTATGGCTGTGGACAGTGCTCTCTGCTCCTGTCCATAGAACCCAGAGACCTCTGGTTGCCACTCCCATCTCTCAGTCTTATTCCTCAGGTGTCCTCAGTTTCTGGACTACTGTCTTTGCTCTCCAGTCTCAGCCTTGCTGCTGAATCCCAACACATCCCAACACCATTCCAGGTGCCTGGTGGGCTCTATCCGTTTGCTCACCATCTGCCTCGTCTTGAGTCCTTGTACCCCGTGTCTGACAGTCCTGACTCTGCCCCCATCTTACTGATGGGGACCTCATCTGCTGGAGCTTCCCCTCTCTGCCCATCTCCCCACTCTGCCCCTTTACCCAGCAATTCTTTCCCAAGAGTGCTGGCCCCCATGGACTCCTGTCACCGGCAGTAGCAGCAGCTCATGTTTTTGTCTTTATTTACTTGTTTACTTATGGTTTGTCTTGAGCAGAGCCCTGCTCACCCCTCCAGTCTTTTCTTGGGCTTCTGTTGTGTTCCATGCCCACAGGCCCATCAGGGGCCATCCATGGCTCCATCCCAGGGAAGGATCTCTGCGGTGGGAGCCCAGTCCTCCTCCCTGGATGCCACTCCCCTTGCATGTCTCCAGCCTCCTGCCATCAGCAATACCTGTTCCTCAAGTCCCAGCACTGCCTGCACTCGGAGGCCAGCCGCGCCCTATCCCAGGGCCGCATTCCAGCTTGTTCTTTCCTCACCCCTCAGCACATTCCTCCTTCCTCCAACACTGACTCACTTCAACACTATGTTTGGTCCAAATCTGGTCCTTCTCCACGCTTGCCACTGTCCCTTTTCCTGCGGCACCCATCCTTATCAGATCTGTGAAACAGTCCCACTGTACCTCCTTGTTCTTCTGGTGCTCCCGGCCCTTTGTGTTACCCGCTAACCAGACCTTTCCTTTCACCTGTGTCCTCTCTGGGTGGATTCACTTCTCCCCCTGCTTCCCCAGCCTGTAGTCCTCCCCCACAACACCGGACGTGAAATCAGCCCACTTCTCAGTCAAATGAGATGGATTTTTCAGCTTAGCTCATGTCCCCCTCCCTACCCCTGCAGCCATTAATGCCCACCTTGCCCTCTCGTTAATACCCACCTTGGCCTCCCATCTAACCTTATTAGACCCACCCACACCCAGACTTGAACCCTGTCCCTGCCCCCCCACATTGTCAGAATTAGTAGTAAAGAGCCCACCAAAAGAGTCTTCCCTTGCACCCACAATATTCAAGCCCACAGGAACAGCCATTGCTCCACTCCCACTGCTGGCTACCCCTTTTCCTCTCCCTCCACCCAGTGCCTCTGCTTCCACTGGCTGACCTTGAAGCTCCAAACTTCCTTGGACCTCTGAAATCTGCCTGGATTTCAACCTGTCACTTCTCTCTTCTTCCCCTACCCCCCATTAGTGTACAGCCTTTCTCCGGTCTGCCACACTCCACCCTTCATCCTCATCTGGGTGCCTCCCATCACCTTCTCTGTCTCTGGGAGGTGACACTCCCATTTAGTTGCAATGAGGCCCCATTCTGACATCCTTCCTGCCACTTTTCCTCATGGGACACTTTTCTTCTCCTCCTCCTCAGGCCGCCTCTTGTCTGGAACCCTTGCATCTCCTCTCCAAGATCCCTGATGTCTGTCATGTAGTTGCTCTGGGTCATCCCTTCTTCATTGGGGAGTGCTCCCTCCCACAACCTGCTCTCACAGCTCACACCATCGTCTTGCCAGGCCACATGCTCTCCTGAAACCATCTGCTGTCTCTCGTCCCATCCCTCCACTGGCTCTGGCCACCCTCTTCCCTTTAGGCTCTCTTTCCCTTGCCTTACCCCATCTCACCTTCCTTCCTCCTCTCTCCTCCCTTTCAGTCAAGTCCTTGTCCACGGACTTCACACCAGACCCACCACTTCCTCCTCCTCTTCCTCCCCTCGCATTCACTGCTTCCATTTCTTCTCCATCGGGTCCCCTGAGGCAACACTGCCCACTGCCCTTGCCCTCCCCCTCTCCTTTGACATGCGCTGGATCCCCCTCTGCCTACTTCCCCTTTGGCCATGTTAAATTGCATGCAGGGTTTACGGCCCTCCTCTCACTCTCCATCCCGTGTTGCCTCACACCCTCTGTTGTCCCCTGAATCACAGCTCCTGAACAAAAGCTCCCTAGGTCCCCACTAGCCCGCCCCTTATTGTTTCCCTCTGTGTACCTTTGCTGCCCACATTATCTTCCTGGACTAGACCTAGGACACCCCACTGGTTTTCAGAGTCCCCTGTCCTTCCCAGGTCCCTATGTGGAGTCTCTGCCTCATGGTAAACCTCCACCCTTTGCCAGCCCCACAGGATGGGCAGAAGCAAGGATTCAGTAATTGGTGCCTTGGTTCCCACCCACTACCCTGCCATCTCTAAGCATATCTGCTACTCACAGGACTCCATGTGAGTCCATTTCAAAGTCCCTGAGGTTACCTGCTATAGTTTCTGTGCAGGGTCCATCATAATGTGCAAAAGTGCCATGTCTCCTGTTTCACCCCATTTTGGCCCTTTTCTCCACTTCTGCTGAGGGCTTCAAACACCAGTCTGCGGTGTCTCAGCTTGGCTCAGCTCAGCTCTGTTCCTACCATCTGGCCTCAGTGCAGCACATGCCAGCCCTCTCACCCCCCCGAGATCTCCATCGTCCCCAGACTGGGAGCTCTTCAGGCTGCTTTCCCCTTTTCCATGGTGTCCCCTTTACTAACCCTGAGTGCCCTGTACATTCATGAGGTTCTTTCTCTCTCCTCTTCTGTGCTGCCTGTCCCTTTCTTTTTCCACCGGCTTTTCTGACCCAACTCACATCCCCCAAACTGCTTTCTCCTGGACGCCCATGACTACCGTCTGTATCACTGCTGGGGTGGTACTGAACCTTGCTTGGCCCACTCGNCTCGCCACAACATTCGAGGCTGTAGGAGCAGCCACCGCTACCGCCTCTGTGTCCCTTCATTCCCCCTGCCGCCGCTCAGGCTGCCACCGGCTGGCCCGCCTCTCGGCGCTTCCCCCGGGAGGCACCTCGGACATGGGCCAGGATGCACTCTCTGCCACCTCCCTCTTCTCTGCTCACCCTGTTGGTGTCCAGCCTGTCTCCCTCTCTCCTTCGTCCCCTGGGTGCCTCCCTTCACCTTGCCTGTCTGAGACGTGGCCCTCCCGTCACACTGCATCGAGGCCCCACGTGGACATGCCTTCCTGCAGCCTTTCCTCGTGGCTGCACGTCTTCCCTGTCCCTCCTCAGCCCAGGAAAGAGCACCCGGCCTCTTCTCTAGGACCCGTGCATCTCAAGCTCCCCAGAGCCTGTCGTGGAGTCCCATTGGGTCCTCCCTTCACCGCAGGGGATGTGCTCCCTTCCCGGGACCTGCTCTCAGCTCACACTCTTTCCATCCCCTCAACAGGCCACGTTCTCTCTGAAGCCATCTGCTGTCGCTCATCGGATCCTTCCACTGGCTCTGACCCGCCCCCCTCCGTGAGGCTCCCTTTTCCCTCACCTCAGCCCACCTCACCTTCCTTCTTCCTGGCTTCCTCCCTCCTCCCTTTCGGTCAAGCCCTTGCCCATGGACTTTACCCCAGGCCTGCACTTTCAGCTCGTCCACCTCCCGCTTCCATTCCTTCTCCACTGGGTCCCCTGATGCACCCCTGCCCAGTGCCCTTGCTCTGCACACCCCACTGACACTGTGCAGATCCCCCCTTGCCCTCTAGCCCTCTTGGCCATGGGCTTTGGAGCCCATCCTGTTGCTCTCCATCCCAGGAAGCCTTGCCACCTCTGTTGTCCACCCGATGAAGCCTCTAAAACAAGTGTCCCAGGCCTCACCACCCCCGCCACCCCGCTGCTGCCGACATCAGCCTCCTGCACTAAGCCTATGGCATCGTCAGGNCTCCCTGGAACCTTTCATGTTTCCACTCAGACCCCTTTGGTGAACACTCTTCTGACAGGGCTCTCAGGGAGCCTGTTCACTCAATTCTCCTTCCTTTGTCCTCTCAGGGCAGCATTTTGCCCTCTGCCCTCCCCCCACCCCAGCCCCTGCCAAACCCAAGGCTGACACCCCTGTACTCAGTCTCCACCTGCAGAGAGCCCTGGGTCCTGCTGTCCCCCATCCTTCTGTCCTCCCTCCCTCCCTCGCAGGCATCTCTCCCAGATGCTCTCCTTCAGTGTTGCCTCCCATTCCAGGGGCCCCTCCCTATGGCTGTGGACAGTGCTCTCTGCTCCTGTCCATAGAACCCAGAGACCTCTGGTTGCCACTCCCATCTCTCAGTCTTATTCCTCAGGTGTCCTCAGTTTCTGGACTACTGTCTTTGCTCTCCAGTCTCAGCCTTGCTGCTGAATCCCAACACATCCCAACACCATTCCAGGTGCCTGGTGGGCTCTATCCGTTTGCTCACCATCTGCCTCGTCTTGAGTCCTTGTACCCCGTGTCTGACAGTCCTGACTCTGCCCCCATCTTACTGATGGGGACCTCATCTGCTGGAGCTTCCCCTCTCTGCCCATCTCCCCACTCTGCCCCTTTACCCAGCAATTCTTTCCCAAGAGTGCTGGCCCCCATGGACTCCTGTCACCGGCAGTAGCAGCAGCTCATGTTTTTGTCTTTATTTACTTGTTTACTTATGGTTTGTCTTGAGCAGAGCCCTGCTCACCCCTCCAGTCTTTTCTTGGGCTTCTGTTGTGTTCCATGCCCACAGGCCCATCAGGGGCCATCCATGGCTCCATCCCAGGGAAGGATCTCTGCGGTGGGAGCCCAGTCCTCCTCCCTGGATGCCACTCCCCTTGCATGTCTCCAGCCTCCTGCCATCAGCAATACCTGTTCCTCAAGTCCCAGCACTGCCTGCACTCGGAGGCCAGCCGCGCCCTATCCCAGGGCCGCATTCCAGCTTGTTCTTTCCTCACCCCTCAGCACATTCCTCCTTCCTCCAACACTGACTCACTTCAACACTATGTTTGGTCCAAATCTGGTCCTTCTCCACGCTTGCCACTGTCCCTTTTCCTGCGGCACCCATCCTTATCAGATCTGTGAAACAGTCCCACTGTACCTCCTTGTTCTTCTGGTGCTCCCGGCCCTTTGTGTTACCCGCTAACCAGACCTTTCCTTTCACCTGTGTCCTCTCTGGGTGGATTCACTTCTCCCCCTGCTTCCCCAGCCTGTAGTCCTCCCCCACAACACCGGACGTGAAATCAGCCCACTTCTCAGTCAAATGAGATGGATTTTTCAGCTTAGCTCATGTCCCCCTCCCTACCCCTGCAGCCATTAATGCCCACCTTGCCCTCTCGTTAATACCCACCTTGGCCTCCCATCTAACCTTATTAGACCCACCCACACCCAGACTTGAACCCTGTCCCTGCCCCCCCACATTGTCAGAATTAGTAGTAAAGAGCCCACCAAAAGAGTCTTCCCTTGCACCCACAATATTCAAGCCCACAGGAACAGCCATTGCTCCACTCCCACTGCTGGCTACCCCTTTTCCTCTCCCTCCACCCAGTGCCTCTGCTTCCCACTGGCTGACCTTGAAGCTCCAAACTTCCTTGGACCTCTGAAATCTGCCTGGATTTCAACCTGTCACTTCTCTCTTCTTCCCCTACCCCCCATTAGTGTACAGCCTTTCTCCGGTCTGCCACACTCCACCCTTCATCCTCATCTGGGTGCCTCCCATCACCTTCTCTGTCTCTGGGAGGTGACACTCCCATTTAGTTGCAATGAGGCCCCATTCTGACATCCTTCCTGCCACTTTTCCTCATGGGACACTTTTCTTCTCCTCCTCCTCAGGCCGCCTCTTGTCTGGAACCCTTGCATCTCCTCTCCAAGATCCCTGATGTCTGTCATGTAGTTGCTCTGGGTCATCCCTTCTTCATTGGGGAGTGCTCCCTCCCACAACCTGCTCTCACAGCTCACACCATCGTCTTGCCAGGCCACATGCTCTCCTGAAACCATCTGCTGTCTCTCGTCCCATCCCTCCACTGGCTCTGGCCACCCTCTTCCCTTTAGGCTCTCTTTCCCTTGCCTTACCCCATCTCACCTTCCTTCCTCCTCTCTCCTCCCTTTCAGTCAAGTCCTTGTCCACGGACTTCACACCAGACCCACCACTTCCTCCTCCTCTTCCTCCCCTCGCATTCACTGCTTCCATTTCTTCTCCATCGGGTCCCCTGAGGCAACACTGCCCACTGCCCTTGCCCTCCCCCTCTCCTTTGACATGCGCTGGATCCCCCTCTGCCTACTTCCCCTTTGGCCATGTTAAATTGCATGCAGGGTTTACGGCCCTCCTCTCACTCTCCATCCCGTGTTGCCTCACACCCTCTGTTGTCCCCTGAATCACAGCTCCTGAACAAAAGCTCCCTAGGTCCCCACTAGCCCGCCCCTTATTGTTTCCCTCTGTGTACCTTTGCTGCCCACATTATCTTCCTGGACTAGACCTAGGACACCCCACTGGTTTTCAGAGTCCCCTGTCCTTCCCAGGTCCCTATGTGGAGTCTCTGCCTCATGGTAAACCTCCACCCTTTGCCAGCCCCACAGGATGGGCAGAAGCAAGGATTCAGTAATTGGTGCCTTGGTTCCCACCCACTACCCTGCCATCTCTAAGCATATCTGCTACTCACAGGACTCCATGTGAGTCCATTTCAAAGTCCCTGAGGTTACCTGCTATAGTTTCTGTGCAGGGTCCATCATAATGTGCAAAAGTGCCATGTCTCCTGTTTCACCCCATTTTGGCCCTTTTCTCCACTTCTGCTGAGGGCTTCAAACACCAGTCTGCGGTGTCTCAGCTTGGCTCAGCTCAGCTCTGTTCCTACCATCTGGCCTCAGTGCAGCACATGCCAGCCCTCTCACCCCCCCGAGATCTCCATCGTCCCCAGACTGGGAGCTCTTCAGGCTGCTTTCCCCTTTTCCATGGTGTCCCCTTTACTAACCCTGAGTGCCCTGTACATTCATGAGGTTCTTTCTCTCTCCTCTTCTGTGCTGCCTGTCCCTTTCTTTTTCCACCGGCTTTTCTGACCCAACTCACATCCCCCAAACTGCTTTCTCCTGGACGCCCATGACTACCGTCTGTATCACTGCTGGGGTGGTACTGAACCTTGCTTGGCCCACTCGGCTTTTTCTGCCACTCTTATCTTCAAGAGACTCTCCTAGTCATCTTCAACATCCTGTCCTACTTCCCCTACCATATGCCACTCATGGAAAAGACTCTGGTCTTTTCCTGGAGATCTGCTCCCTTCTTGACCTGCCTCCTCTTCATTCTGTTGCCAGCTTTTACAGCTCTGTCACGCTGTACGGAATCCATCTGATGTCCCAGTTCACGCCTAAGCATCCAGCCTGTGCAGGTACACCATGTCGAAGACGGTGGTTGCCTACCTGGGCTTCTCCCCAGCCTTCAGCGACTCTCCTGCCCTTCACTGACCTGACCATATCCAAGGTTAAATGGGCCACTAACTCTACCACTTCATCATCCCCTGGCCTCCTCCAGCCTCCCTCGAGGTCCTTGCCTGCCTGACCCGCAGCATGGTCTTTCTTCTGCACGGGCTTCCCCACGCCCTTGGTCCACTAATGGAGGCAAGTTCCTAGATTCCCCATGCCTCCCTCCTTCGGGCTCTCTGACGTTCCTTTCTTGGTGAAGTACATCCCAATATCCTTTGAACAAGCCTCATATGCCCTAGCTGCAAGAAGCCCTCACTTGCCCTTTCTCACTTGCTCGCCCTGTGGACCCCCTCTGCTCTCGCACACCCTCCCCCCTGCTGCAGACTGCTCCCCTGCCCCACCTCCAGGGCCCCGGCTCGGTGCCCCTCCTGCCTGGCTTCTCAACTGCCTACCTGGCAAAGGGACTGTCCTGTGACCTGAGCCACCTGACATTCCTCCGACCACCCTCTGGGAGTTGTCCAGCTGGACTCCGGGGTCTTCTCTGCCGTACGTGGTCTTTGCCATCCCTTGCCCACTGCTCAGCCCAGGTCAGTCGTCTTTGCCTCAGACATTGGGTACCGAACCTGCACGCTGAGGCCCGCGCTCCTGCTCCCGTGCACCCACGCTGCGTGTCCTTCTGGGCCCCACAGACGTTCCTCCCTGGAACCTTTCATGTTTCCACTGAGACCCGTTTGGTGCACACTCTTCTGACAGGGCTCTCAGGGAGCCTGTTCACTCAATTCTCCTTCCTTTGTCCTCTCAGGGCAGCATTTTGCCCTCTGCCCTCCCCCCACCCCAGCCCCTGCCAAACCCAAGGCTGACACCCCTGTACTCAGTCTCCACCTGCAGAGAGCCCTGGGTCCTGCTGTCCCCCATCCTTCTGTCCTCCCTCCCTCCCTCGCAGGCATCTCTCCCAGATGCTCTCCTTCACTGTGGTCTCCTGTCCACGTGGTGCTCTCTCCTTACATGGTACAGCCCAGCTCTCTCTCAGTCACCATTCCCTTCTCCCTCAGCGTCAGTCCTCTGGTGTCCTCAGCTCTAGGGCCGCTCACAGGCACTCCACTCCTTACGCACTGAGCGCGAATCCCAACACTCCCCCTCATCATTCCAGAGGTCTTGGCTACATTCCTTTGCTCGCTGTCTGCCTGGACCAGGGTCCTTCTCCCCGATGTCTGACAGCCCTGACTCTGACACTTCCATCTACCCCGGCTTGGGGGCGCCCCTGCTCAAATGTCACCTCTCTGCCCACCTCCACTTGGCCCCTTCCATCCAGTGATTCTCACCCGAGGACCTAAGACCGCCTATCAGCATCACTGTCTGGGCGTGTTTCTGTGTTTGCTTTTTGTGTTTTTTGGGTTTGTTTTTGCTTTGAACAGAACACGGCTCCTCCTCAGATGTTTTGCTCCCCCTGCCTTAGGGGCCATGCCCACAGCCCCCCTTGGGTGAAAACCACCCCCATCCCGCCCCACAACCTGGGGAAAAATCACTGCTATGGAAGCCCTGACTTCCTGAGCTGCAGTCCCTTCTCATGCACCTATAGGCGTCCATTGTCTGCCATGGCATCTTCTGCCTCAAATGCCAGCGCTGCCTCCGCTCTGTCATCGGCCTGGCACTCTCCTCTTGGAACCACTGTATTATATTCCCTTCCGTGTTTACTTGTTGACATGTGATATGCCCCAAATCCCAGTGTGCATCACAAGCATTGTTCTTTGCACACCCCCTGCCACACTCTTATTCTCTCACCATTCATGACTCTCAAGCATTCTGAAAATATCTTTGGTCCAGTCTGGTCTTTCTTAGCGTTTGCCATGGTCCCTTTACTTGTATTACTCCTGCTTTTTTCTGCCTGGCCCCCTCTGTTGTCCACCTGATCAAACATTGTGAACAAGAGCCTACCACCCCCAAGCCCCTGGCATCCCACCCCTTCGTCTCTCCTTCTGTGGCCCACTGCTGCACACACTGTTTTCCCTGGTTTTGAATGTCGTCTCCCCTACCGCTCTGTGCAGACGCTCTGTGCATGCCAGACCTCCACCCTTGCCAGCCCCCCTGGAATAGCGGAGGCATGAACTGGGTCACTGTTATAAAATGTCACCTTTGCCATGATTCCTACTCACTCCTTCACCATTTCTACTCCCTATCTGCTCCCTGCACACTGGACTCCATTCACTGGAGTCCATCCCAAGTCCCTGAGGTTAGGGGCTCAGTGGTTTCTGTGCAAGACTGCCTTGTTTCCCCTGCTCTACACCACTCACTGGCTCCTTTCCCTGCTTGTCCTGTGCTCCCAGCTTTCACACCCTCTAGTTATGGTAGCTCTGCAGTGCTCCTGCCGTCAGCTCTCCATACCACACACGCCATTCCACCTGCCCTATGAGATTGGGAGCTTTTCAGGATGCCTTCCCCTTTTGCAAGGTACCCCCTTTACCAACCCTGAGTCCCTTGCGTATTTGAAGTTCCCTTCCCTCTTCTATGCTGCTTGTATCTTCCTTCTCCTGTCTAGTCACCGGCCCCAACACACTCTCGCAGACTTCCTTCTCATAGCTACTCAGGATGCCACTGTCTCCTCTCCACATGGGCTGTGGAATGAGCCTTCCTTGGCCCATCCTCTCTGCCTGTTCTCCCACTCTGGTCTTCGAGCCACCCTCTGCCATATCTACAACTTCCTGTCCTACTTCTGCTGCCTGCCATCCTGGGATGGATTCGGTGGTCTAGCCCTTGATGTATCTGATCCCTTCTGACCTGCCCTAATGTCTGTCCCATTCCCAGCTTCTTCATCCCCAACTTGCTGTGCAGAATCCATCTACTGTCCCAATTCACACCTAAGCATGCTACCATTTCAAATCTGTCACTGGGAAGAGGTCCTTGTTTCTCCGGGCTGTGTGCTGACACGTCACATCTCCCCCTGCCCTGCAGTGACAGTGCTCACTCCGGCATTCTCAGGAGGCCCCTCATCCTCCCCTGGCCTCCTCCCACCTGGCCCAAGTTCCTGGCTCGCCTGATGCATACTGTGCTCCTTCACCTGCACGGGCTTCTGCACGCACCAGTTCCCACGGGGGGAGAAGTTCCTGGATTCTCCCTGTCCAGTGCCTCCTTTGGGCTCTTTCCCAACCCACTCTTGGTGCAGTGTGGTCCTTCATGCTCTTCACAAGCCTCCGCTGCCCTAATTACAAGGCCCCATACCTGCCCTTTCTCACCCATCTTCCTAGTTAGACCACCTCCCAAAGACTTTGCACCTGACCTCAATCTCCTGGGAGCAGACTGAAGGTCTCACCTCCTTTGTGCCTCTACTGAACACAAAGGAAAGAAAATGTCTAATTTAAGTCATGAGACATTTAGCCACCCTCTGGGAGTCATCCAACTGGACTCCGGGTCTCTGCCGTGCGCTCCCTTCTCCATCCCTCACCCATGGCTCAGCCCGGGTCAGTAGTCTTTGCCTCAGACATCGGGTACCGAACCTGCACGCTGAGGCCCGTGCTCCTGCCCCTGTGCACCCACGCTGCGCTGTCCTCTTGGGCCCCACAGACGTTCCTCCCTGGAACCTTTCATGTTTCCACTGAGACCCGTTTGGTGCACACTCTTCTGACAGGGCTCTCAGCCTGTTTCTGATTTTCCTACCTTTTTCCTTTCATCAAGCACCCCTGTCATCTGTCCTCCCTCCTGCCCTGGCCCCTGCGATGCCACGCACGACATCATAGCACTTAGTCTCGACCTGCACAGCCCTGGGTCCTACCGTCCACCACTGCTCTCCTCCCTCCCTCCCTGGCAGGCATCTCTCCCCCAGATGCTGGGTGGTCTCCTGCGCCCTCTGCCCCGCCCTCTTGCGGGGACATCCCCTCTGGTGCTCTCTGCTCATGGTGCACACACAGCTTCCATCTGGTCACCATTCCCATCTCTCTCAATCCTACAGCTCAAGTGTCCATGGCTTTGAATACAACACTTTGGCACACTGCTTCCAACCTGCTGACCATGAATCTGTGCCCAGCCCCCAGTGTTCCAGACACCTTCGTGGCTGCACCCATTTGCTCGCTGTCTGCCTGGGCTGGGGTCCTTCTCCCCCATGTCTGACAGCCCTGACTCTGATGCCCACCCCGTCACCTACCCCGGCTTAGGGCTCCCCTGCTCAAGCATCACCTCTCTGCCCGCCTCCACTTGGCCCCTTCCACCCCGTGATTCTCACCTGAGAACCCATGACCCCCAAGACTGCCTATCAGCATCATCGTCCGGGTGTGTTTCTTTGTTTGCTTTTTGTGTTTTTTTGGGTTTGTTTTTGCACTGAGCAGAGCACTGCTCCCCCTCAGATGTCTTGATAGGCCTACCTTGGGGGCCATGCCCACAGCCCCCCGGTCGGGTGAAACCCCCTCCCCCGTCCTCGGGAATAATCACTGCAGTGGACGCCCACCCCGACTCCCTGGGCTGCACCCTGCCCTCGCGCACCTCTAGCCACCTGCTTCCATCAGCAGCCATGAACACTTCTCCTCTGAGCCCGGCCCCGCCCCAGCTGTTGACACAGGCCCGGCTCTCTGCTCTCGGAACCCTGCGTGCCCTTCCATGTTTGCTCTGACGTGTGACGTAACGCAAACCCCAGTGTGCACTAGAGCACTGTTCTCTTCCTGACCGCCCCCCCGCCCCGCTCCTCCTCGGCCTCCAGCATTTGACTCTCAGGCATTGTGACAGTATCAGTGCAAACCTGGTCCTTTTCAGCGGTTGCCATTATTCCTTTCCCTATCTTAACCCTCCTCATTTCAGACCTCTGACACCATCGCCCTGCACAGCCTTGCCCCTGTGGTCCTCGTGGACCTTTGTGATTCCTGCCAAGCCCACTTCCGTTCTGCCTTTCTTGTACTACTCGCCTGTGTCCGCTCTCGGTGGATTCACTGGTCTTCCCCACCCTCTCCCCAGGCTGCGGTCATCACCCCCAGTGTTGTACATGTATCAGTCACAAGCTCAGTTAAACAATGTTTTTCTCAGTGCCTAGAGCACAACTCCTATACCCGCACCCCCCACCCCTATTCCCACTGATCCCAACCCTGTCCTCCCATCCAACCCAGTAAAACATGACCCACATCCCAGCCCGACCCTCTCTCCAACCCAACCCTAACCCTTTCCCCCACCCCAAACCTCCCACCCCATTCCCAAACAGCCCCCACCGCAGCCCCATCTACCACCCCAACCCCCGCCTGGCCCCGTCCCCCCCCCCAACCCCCCCCCCCACCCCACCCCCCCCCCACCCCACCCCCCCCCCACCCAAACCCCCCCCCACAACCACCCCCCCCAACACCAAAACCCCCCCCCCCCCACACCCCCACCCACACCACCCCCCCCCCAACACCCCCCCCCCCACACCCCCACCCACACCACCCCCCCCCCAACACCCCCCCCCCCACCACCACCATCACCACCATCACCATGACCACCACCACCACCGCCACCACCATCACCACCATCACCATGACCACCACCACCATCACCACCATCACCACACTACTACCTGTTCTACCTAGTTGGTGGGAAACTTACCTTTTTATCCTTATTTTTGGTGGGTGGAGTGTTTTTCAAGTGCNTCCGTGAGGCTCCCTTTTCCCTCACCTCAGCCCACCTCACCTTCCTTCTTCCTGGCTTCCTCCCTCCTCCCTTTCGGTCAAGCCCTTGCCCATGGACTTTACCCCAGGCCTGCACTTTCAGCTCGTCCACCTCCCGCTTCCATTCCTTCTCCACTGGGTCCCCTGATGCACCCCTGCCCAGTGCCCTTGCTCTGCACACCCCACTGACACTGTGCAGATCCCCCCTTGCCCTCTAGCCCTCTTGGCCATGGGCTTTGGAGCCCATCCTGTTGCTCTCCATCCCAGGAAGCCTTGCCACCTCTGTTGTCCACCCGATGAAGCCTCTAAAACAAGTGTCCCAGGCCTCACCACCCCCGCCACCCCGCTGCTGCCGACATCAGCCTCCTGCACTAAGCCTATGGCATCGTCAGGCTTTGAAGGTGTGCCCCTGCCCAGTTGAAGGTCCCTGTCACAGTCCCCAGCCACATGTTAGAATTCCACCCTTAACCACTCCCTGGAACTCCCTGAGGTCTGCCATCAGTGGTCTCTGTTTGGTGTCTGTTCTGATGGCAGTGCTGCCCCACTCCTCAGTCACCTCTGTGACTGTGTCCCCTGTTCCCACTTGCTCCTCAGAGCCCTGGATCCATATGCCAGGCTTACCATCTTCCCCTGCTCTGCTCTACTGCTGCTATCCGGCCTCAGTACCACACACAACAATCTTCTTGTTCCCTGAGAACTGCTGGTGTCCCCAGACTGGGAGTTCTTCATACCACCTTCCCCTCTTTCCTACTGCCTTTCCCTTTGTTTTCCCACTGATTTCCCTGACATGACTCACATCCCACAGACCCACTCCTCATGGCTGCCTCAGTCTTCACTGTCTCCCTCTTCCTGTGCTAGGTCTAGACCTTCTGGTCTGGTAGAACCTTCTGGCCCACCCTCTGCCTACTCTCCCACTTCTGACTCTGAGACCCTCTGGTTCAGTCAATATTCCATCCTACTTCCCCTGTCACGTGTTCGTCATGTGACACATTCGGTTGTCTCTGCACTGCTCCCTTCAGGACAGCCCTCCTCCCTCTGTTGTCACCTTTTTCAACACCAGGGTGATGTGCAGAATCCATCTACTGGCCATATTCACCCCTCAGCACCCTACCTTTCTAGGTCTGCCATTTTCAAGAAAGTTGGTTCTCCTCTAGGGTTCTCTATGACCTAGACATGCCCCACACTGACAGGATTATCTCTAAAAATTACACAGGCAACTACCTCTCCCTCCACCACCTCTGGCCTCCTTCCACTTCTCCCACATTTCTCACCCCCTCTGTGATTTCCGGCCTTACCTACACTATGCTCTTCCTCCGGCACGGGCTTCCTCACGCCCTTGTGCCCACTCGGGGGACACGGCTCCTGGTGTCTCCATGTCCACTCCCTCCTCTGGACTCTCTGCCACCCTCTCGGCACAGGGCATTCCCTGATCCTCTAACAAGCCTCTCCTGCCCTCCCTGCCAGGCATCGTCACCTGTCCTTTGTCACTCTTCTTGCCCTGTGGACCCCCCTCTGCTCTCGCACACCCTCCCCCCTGCTGCAGACTGCTCCCCTGCCCCACCTCCAGGGTCCGGCTCCGTGCCCCCCTGCTTGGCGTCTCGACTGCATACCTGGCAAAGGGACTGTCCTGTCACCTGAGCCACCTGACATTCCTCTGGCCACCCTCTGGGAGTCGTCCAGCTGGACTCCGGGGTCTTCTCTGCCGTGCGCTGTCTTTGCCATCCCTCACGCACTGCTCAGCCCAGGTCAGTCGTCTTTGCCTCAGACATCGGGTACCGAACCCACACACGCCAGCCACGCCCATCTCGCTCCGCCTTCCTCTTCAGGTGTCCTCTGCTAGTCTGCACTCCTGCGCACTGGCAGGAAGTCCCAGCCTTCACCGCCCCCCCACTCCAACACACACATCATACCAGAGGCCTTCTTGGCTACATCCATTTGCTCGCTGTCTGCCTGGGCCGGGGTCCTTCTCCCCCATGTCTGACAGCCCTGACTCATGCCCACCCCGTCACCTACCCCGGCTCAGGGCTCCCCTGCTCAAGCGTCACCTCTCTGCCTGCCTCCACTCGGCCCTTTCCACCCAGTGATTCTCACCCGAGGACCCATGACCCCCAAGACCGCCTATCAGCATCATCGTCCGGGTGTGTTTTTGTGTTTGCTTTTGTGTTTTTTTGGGTTTGTTTTTGCACTGAGCAGAGCACTGCTCCCCCTCAGATGTCTTGATAGGCCTGCCTTGGGGGCCATGCCCACAGCCCCCCGTCGGGTGAAAACCACCCCCCCCATCCTCTGGAAGAATCACTGCAGTGGACTCCCACCCCAACTCCCTGGGCTGCACCCTGCC
>NC_048218.1:190966103-190996681 GCF_002007445.2 Ailuropoda melanoleuca | reverse complement strand
CCATTTGCTCGCTGTCTGCCTGGGCTGGGGTCCTTCTCCCCCATGTCTGACAGCCCTGACTCTGATGCCCACCCCGTCACCTACCCCGGCTTAGGGCTCCCCTGCTCAAGCATCACCTCTCTGCCCGCCTCCACTTGGCCCCTTCCACCCCGTGATTCTCACCTGAGAACCCATGACCCCCAAGACTGCCTATCAGCATCATCGTCCGGGTGTGTTTCTTTGTTTGCTTTTTGTGTTTTTTTGGGTTTGTTTTTGCACTGAGCAGAGCACTGCTCCCCCTCAGATGTCTTGATAGGCCTACCTTGGGGGCCATGCCCACAGCCCCCCGGTCGGGTGAAACCCCCTCCCCCGTCCTCGGGAATAATCACTGCAGTGGACGCCCACCCCGACTCCCTGGGCTGCACCCTGCCCTCGCGCACCTCTAGCCACCTGCTTCCATCAGCAGCCATGAACACTTCTCCTCTGAGCCCGGCCCCGCCCCAGCTGTTGACACAGGCCCGGCTCTCTGCTCTCGGAACCCTGCGTGCCCTTCCATGTTTGCTCTGACGTGTGACGTAACGCAAACCCCAGTGTGCACTAGAGCACTGTTCTCTTCCTGACCGCCCCCCCGCCCCGCTCCTCCTCGGCCTCCAGCATTTGACTCTCAGGCATTGTGACAGTATCAGTGCAAACCTGGTCCTTTTCAGCGGTTGCCATTATTCCTTTCCCTATCTTAACCCTCCTCATTTCAGACCTCTGACACCATCGCCCTGCACAGCCTTGCCCCTGTGGTCCTCGTGGACCTTTGTGATTCCTGCCAAGCCCACTTCCGTTCTGCCTTTCTTGTACTACTCGCCTGTGTCCGCTCTCGGTGGATTCACTGGTCTTCCCCACCCTCTCCCCAGGCTGCGGTCATCACCCCCAGTGTTGTACATGTATCAGTCACAAGCTCAGTTAAACAATGTTTTTCTCAGTGCCTAGAGCACAACTCCTATACCCGCACCCCCCACCCCTATTCCCACTGATCCCAACCCTGTCCTCCCATCCAACCCAGTAAAACATGACCCACATCCCAGCCCGACCCTCTCTCCAACCCAACCCTAACCCTTTCCCCCACCCCAAACCTCCCACCCCATTCCCAAACCAAGCCCCCACCGCAGCCCCATCTACCACCCCAACCCCCGCCTGGCCCCGTCCCCCCCCCCAACCCCCCCCCCCACCCCACCCCCCCCCCACCCCACCCCCCCCCCACCCAAACCCCCCCCCACAACCACCCCCCCCAACACCAAAACCCCCCCCCCCCCACACCCCCACCCACACCACCCCCCCCCCAACACCCCCCCCCCCACACCCCCACCCACACCACCCCCCCCCCAACACCCCCCCCCCCACCACCACCATCACCACCATCACCATGACCACCACCACCACCGCCACCACCATCACCACCATCACCATGACCACCACCACCATCACCACCATCACCACACTACTACCTGTTCTACCTAGTTGGTGGGAAACTTACCTTTTTATCCTTATTTTTGGTGGGTGGAGTGTTTTTCAAGTGCTCCCTGGAACTGTCAAGCTTTAGGGTGGTAAAGCATTGCGAGGGTGGGAAGTGTTTTGGGCCTTGAATCCCCTTTCCATACAGGCGGAAGGAAGCAAGACCCTTTATGTCTGACAGTGACACTGTTTGGACCCATACTTTAGGCTTCGGAGTCTTCATTAGGCTGCTTACCTTCACATCTGTCCAGATGTCTCAGCGGCCCTCCCCTCTCTGGTGTTGCTTTTTCCCTGGAAGCTGCGTGCTTGAAAGATGATCTAGCACCTGTTTCCTTCCCTTGTCTCCCCCTACATACAAACAAAATCTTTCTCTAGTTGGGGGTGAAAAACGTCATTGAGGTAACTGAGCCAAAAACACAGGTGGGTCACCAAACTACCTGCATTGGAAACAGAATAAATTGGGGCACCTGGCTGGCTCAGTCAGTTAAGCATCTGCCTTTGGCTCAGGTCATGATCCTGGAGTCCTGGGATTGAGCCCCACATTGGGCTCCCTGCTTTCCCTCTGCCTGCCCCCCGCTGGTGCTCTCTCTCTCAAATAAATAAATAAAATCTTAAAAAAAAAAAANCACCCTCTCGGCACAGCGCATTCCCTGATCCTCAACAAGCCTCTCCCGCCCTCCCTGCCAGGCATCGTCACCTGTCCTTTGTCACTCTTCTCGCCCTGTGGACCCCCCTCTGCTCTCGCACACCCTCCCCCCTGCAGCAGACTGCTCCCCTGCCCCACCTCCAGGGTCCGGCTCCGTGCCCCCCTGCTTGGCGTCTCGACTGCATACCTGGCAAAGGGACTGTCCTGTGACCTGAGCCACCTGACATTCCTCCAGCCACCCTCTGGGAGTCGTCCAGCTGAACTCCGGGGTCTTCTCTGCCATGCGCCGTCTTTGCCATCCCTCACCCACTAATCAGCCCAGGTCAGTCGTCTTTGCCTCAGACATCGGGTACCGAACCCACACGCGCCAGCCACGCCCATCTCGCTCCGCCTGCCTCTTCAGGTGTCCTTAGCTAGTCTGCACTCCTGCGTACTGACGGAAGTCCCAGCCTTCACCGCCCCCCCCTCCAACACACACATCATACCAGAGGCCTTCTTGGCTACATCCATTTGCTCGCTGTCTGCCTGGGCCGGGGTCCTTTTCCCCCACGTCTGACAGCCCTGACTCTGATGCCCACCCCGTCACCTACCCCAGCTCAGGGCTCCCCTGCTCAAGCGTCACCTCTCTGCCCGCCTCCACTTGGCCCTTTCCACCCAGTGATTCTCACCCGAGGACCCATGACCCCCAAGACCGCCTATCAGCAACATTGTCCAGGTGTTTCTGTGTTTGCTTTTTGTGGTTTTTTGGGTTTGTTTTTTGCACTGAGCAGAGCACTGCTCCCCCTCAGATGCTTTTGATAGGCCTGCCTTGGGGCCGTGCCCACAGCCCCCTGTTGGGTAAAACCCCCTCCCCCATCCTCGGGAAGAATCACTGCTGTGGACACCCACCCCGACTCCCTGGGCTGCACCCTGCCCTCGCGCACCTCTAGCCGCCTGCTTCCATCAGCTGCCATGAACACTTCTCCTCCAAGCCCGGCCCCACCCCAGCTGTTGGCACAGGCCCGGCTCTCTGCTTTTGGAACCCCGCGTGCCCTTCCATGTTTGCTCTGACACTGATGTGCTCCACCCCCCAGGCCACTTAACAGTTACACTTTTTATTGCTTGGGTCTGTTCTCCCTCATCATCAATAATCATTCTTTAGTGTTACTTTTATTTCTGTTTACTCAGTATTGTGTTCCATGCCTCATTCATTCCAGTGTTTAATTTTACTTGTTTTCAAAGTGCTTACTCTTTCCTTTCTCTGATAGGCCTTGGAAATCTACTCGCTGAGGCTATCATTCTTTTCTGGTTAGTATTTTACAGGAGCTTCTCTAATCTTTTCCTCTCATCCTTCGTTCGTCTACTCCACTCTCTCTGCCAGACTCTTGTTTCTTTCCTTTCTAGGTCTTGTTGAAACCTGGAGCCTCCCTTGAACTCAGCTCTAAAAAGGTAAATACACTGTAACCTCCTTAGCCAGATTTCCCCCTCATTCCCGTTCAGCATTTTCTCTTCTTTCATCTAGCCTTCCTAGCTCCTGAATTTACATACTGTGATGCGTTTTGCAAGATCCTCTGTCCAACCACCTTACTTTAGTCCCTTTTTCCTGTTTCCCCATCATACACGGGTTTTACTGTACTCTCATTTTTCATGTCTCTGTATATAGTAGTAAGTCATACAATTTCCTCTTTTGTTTCTCTTTTATTTCCTCTATTACGAGGACACTTTTGTCCCTGAGAAAAAGTGACTAGGAGACTCTTCTAGTCCTGTCAGCCCATATCTGCGTGGCCCCCGATGCCTGTCTTTGCCTTCCCTGCTGTGCTTCAGCCCCTGCCTCTTCCTGCCCTCCCACCCCGGCCCATAATCTGCCTAGTACCGTTGTTCTCATGAAGTTCGATGCCCGTTCTAGGTATGGATGTGCACTTTTCAGTGCCCTTCCATGACACCCTTCCCCCTATGTCCACTGAGTCCCTCTTGACCCATTTCTGGACCTCTTTCCCCTCCTTCATTTAGAACTGGATTAAATATGCAACTCATGGGGCGCCTGGGTGGCACAGCGGTTGGGCGTCTGCCTTCGGCTCAGGGCATGATCCCGGCGTTATGGGATCGAGCCCCACATCAGGCTCCTCCACTGTGAGCCTGCTTCTTCCTCTCCCACTCCCCCTGCTTGTGTTCCCTCTCTCGCTGACTGTCTCTATCTCTGTCAAATAAGTAATAAAAAAAATAAAATCTTAAAAAAAAAAAATGCAACTCAATCTATCTTTTCCCCTTTGCCTTTTGCATCCAGTCCACGCTAAAGCCTGTAGTTGCCTTCTGACATCTTTTCATCCTGCCTCCACGCTCTTCAGTATCTTCTGCCAGTCTCTAATCCTGTAGCCGTCTCCTCAACGGACGTGCCACTTCTCCCGCCCTCACGTTTCTGGGTCTCCTTACGGGAAGCTGTTCTCCCTTGTATTTGCGCTAGTTACTCTGAAATGTGGGCTAATCCATAGGGCGCACTTTTGACTCAGTTTCCATCATCTGTATTCTTCCTCGTTCTGTTAGCTACAGGTACAGTGCCAAACCTTGCCTCAGTATGTCCTTCCGCATATGACCTTCCCCATCTGAAGGTACGTTTTGCTTTTCCACCCATTTTCTTGGCCCCCCCGCTTTATCTTTTATTAACCACCGTATACTGACGTGTATCACCGTCCTGCGCTCACTAATAACCCCGTTCGGTTCCTCTTTTTATTCTACACCCGTTGCTCAATCTGTTTCCGTATTTCTTCTTTCCTACAGATTTTGCTGAATTGCTTTTGCTTCTATTTATTCCTTGGTAGGATCCCTGCAACTTTCCTCCCTTTAGGCCCACTTCACGGGACCCATCTCTAACCTTTTTCTCTATCAGCCACACTTTTTTATGCAAACATACTTTTCTGGATACTGTCCCTCATGCGTCTCATTTTACTCCTCTCTCTCTTCTTTTGAGAACTGCCTCACCACACAGTTCTCTTCCTGACTCAACTGCTTTATAAGTATAAGCAATTTTCATTATCCTTGGTTTAAAGTATGCTGAGTAGCAAGTTTTATTAGTACATGCTTATGTTGCTATATCTTAAATTTGAAAAAGCCCTTAATATCTCCTTTTATTCAACATATTTTCTCAACTGTCACAAAAATATTATTACAGGAACTTTCAAGTACTTCTTAGAACGTAAGCCATTTTAAAGGACAGCTACGTAATTCTTTAACATGTAATTCATTCATTAGTGTACTTGTTTATGTGCAGTACACAGTGATCCCATGCTAAGGTAAGAGACTGTCCGTAAATGCATCCTCCTTTTACGCTGCAAGGAATAATGAAAGGCTTTCAAGATAAAAAACAAAGTGATGTACGTTTTTTAAGTGAAATATATAAATAAGAAACTTTCAGGAAACGTTTACTTACCGATTGGCGAACTGCTTGAGTTGTTCCACGCGTATTGTAGGGAAAGTGATGGAAACAACGCACAACACGCTGGAAAACCTTGAGCATAGGAAGCAAGCCTATTGGCAGAAGAGCTTCAACCACAGAAAACATACACTATCCTGAACAGCCTTGCGTGCGAACAAGAAAGCTGACTCACCGTAGTTTCCCAAGTACATGGGGATGTGGAGATAAAAACTTTTCATGGTAATAAGTACTTTGATAATGTGCGTAGTTAGCCAGTGGGTGATACCTGAATCCCTCATTCTGGTCTCCATGGTATTCGCCATTTTGGACCCTGCATATCCCCAGCCCAGCCTAATTCACACCTCCCCTCCAACCAGCATTTTTTCTTCCTTCCTCTTTCCTCTTGTTTTACACACAATTCTTTTCAGTTGCTTCTCTTTCAGCCAGTCCTTACACGAGCCCTTAACTTCTCGGCAAATTTAACATCACTTATAGGCAGGTCTCCCATCATTCCTTTTGAGTATCTGCCCTACCAGATCTTAAGCACTTGTCATGAGCCCCAGCCACTCCTCAACCATAAGCTGTTCATCTGTTCTACAGAAAAAGTGTTTAATCCACACCTTCTAAAAAGTCAGTGGTGATGTTTTTAAGGTTCCCATCAATGGCTTATCGGGGTTTATCTTAGTCCATCTCCTTCTCACCTTTCCTAAGCACTCACTCACTCGTAGGAAGCACTCACTCCTATAATTTCCCACTAAGACTCCAAGAGCCAGCCTACCCAGCTCCTACTCTTCCTCAAGCCCTGGAGCCTCTCCCATTCCAGACCCACTGCCAAGATGTGACAGCTGCTCTGTTTCTTTCATTCACACCCATTGTGTCTTGTTGCCATGGCCTTTACTCAGGTGCTCCCTTCATTCCTACAGTGCCTCTGTACTCACTTGCCATCCTTTTTTCCTTTGTATTCTCTCATGACCTTTGGCCCACGTACGGAGCAACAGCCATTTCTCCTATCAGTAGGACTTTTCAGGTAACGGTGTTCCATCTGCAGGCAACTTGAACATTGCTCTTCTGTTCCTTTCCTCCATTTTCCCTTTCTCCTGCTGCTGCAAACTCCCTACATTTCCTCCATCATTCCTTCTTCTTTCACCTGGATCATTCCAGTGAACCTAGTCACCTCCTCTGGATACGCACAGTTTTGCTCTTCAGCACTCACAATTCACCCTTCTCGGATCTTATTTCTTACACTCTGTCCTGAGTCTGTTTCTACCTTCCATTCAGTCTGGACTTTGTGAAGATCCCCCTCTGGCCCATTTTAAGTCCAACCCATTTAATCTCTCTCTAGCTTCTCATTCTATTGACTATACCGATTGCTTCCAATCTTTTTCCAACAAAGCTTTCTGGGCAGCAACACATCATGTTCCGGTACTTATTCAGCCACATCCTGACCTCCTTCCTCAGCTGGCTGACCAATACCTGGCTTAACATACACCTCTTCACTGAACTTCCAGTTCTGATTCTCTCTCTGTGTTCCCCATCCTGGCCTTTAATGCCCTTCCTTGTTTGCCATTTTGCAAGACTGCATGCTCTGCTCCGAGCTAGATCTGACGCTCCCTCTTCTTACTTAGATTTCAGCCTCAGTTCTTCTCTACTTTGTCCTTCTCTCTCTCTTTTTAAATACAAATCTCAATAGTTCCTCTCACTTCCAGCCAGTTCTAATGTGATACCTTAATTTCTGAGCAAACTTTATCATCGTACTTCAATAACTTCTTCCTGATTGCCTTTGATTATTTGCTCTGTCATAGATTATTAACATCTGTCACATTTTCAGCTTCCAACTCTAATCGTAGCGAGGGACACGTTATTTTTCTCTTGGGGTGTACTCCCTTAAAGATACCCACCCCCTTCTTACCAAATACAGATCATCCCCTCACCAGACACGCCCCCGCCATGCTCTCCTGTCGGTCAAACAGGTTGCCATCGATGGCTCTGCATCAGGACTCGTCCTGATCTTGCCCCCTAACTATTCCTATCAATCAAGTCTTTTAATGAAAATTCTTCCATCCCTCCCATATCCATACACCCACTACCCACTTCTTTATATCCTAAGTTTATGCTGTATTTGAGATTTTTTTAAAGAAATAAAATATTGCACCTATAGCTGAGATTTCCTCTGTACCACTTCAGAATCCTCTGCCTCTCCCTCACTACATAATTTGACACTTCTACATTTATAATTTTAATAAATATTTATGTCCTCTTAAATAACATATAATGCTATCCTCGAGGGTTTTAAATACATATATGTATAAACACACACACGTGTGTATAAATTCTTTAAAAAGTTTTTCCCGTCAAGACTTTGAGAACTAATCTGCTGTCCGACTTCTATCCATATGCAGGCCTTTACTTATTATATACACCATTCATTGCAACGTTTAACACCAAACATTTTAACCAATTAGACCTCTTCTAAGATCTGGCAGATTTCTCCATTCTGTGTTTCTCTAATCCACATCTTATTTGCCTTTTTGTCACTCTGACTACTGAGAAACCGCTTGAATTCATGCATGCTCCCATTACTTCATTAAAACTCCTTTCTTTTGTATTTTGTCATGCTCTACCATACCCTAACTACCCACTTGAGCTATCCCATCATCGATACTGCACCGTACTGCACCACCCCGCATCCCACCTATCATCGCCCTGCAGTGTATCCTAACAGTGGGTACGTACCTGAGCTTTACTTCCCTCATCATTTCTAACCACTCAAAAAATACACATAATCTTGTCCACAGACAAACCCCTCACCAGCACTCCCCGACTGGTCAATCCTGATGTATTCTAAGGTTGCCAGCAACGTCTTTTTAGAATTCATCTTAATAAAACTCCCTTAAACCTGGTCTGCATTTTTGACCCTCCATTTATTAAGTCTTCTCTAATTCATACAGTGATCTTTTTCTCTGCTCACAAACCCTCTCCCCCTTCTTATTCCGTCATAACCTTGGTTGAAGTACATGCCTAGCCCACCATCCTTCAACAATCTGCCACTCTTCAAACCCTCCCTTCACACCTGCAGGAATCTTCACTCTGATCTTCCATCCCTTTCCTCCTCGTACGTATTTCACCCAGAGAACGTGCTGCCCCAGCTTCTGTGGCCCTCCTTCCAGCTACCGCCTACTTCCTTCTCCTTCTTACAGATTTCAGCTGTCTCTTCGGGGCAGACAGATGTTGGGTGTGCATTGCTCAACACCCTGCCATCTCCCCTGGTGTCCTGCATTCTTCACTGCATCCTCTCTTCCTCTTGGTTCAGCATGAACTTCCATAGGATTCCTGCTACTGGTTTGCCTTTTATGTCCATGCCTCTCAGCCTTGACCTTTCGCTATGTTGACCAGACGTTACTTCCAGGATCTTTCTGGCAAAGCATCCTGGACAGCAAAACCTTGAGTTCCTCCAGGTCCAACTTTGCCACCTTACCTCACTCCCTCTTCTTGTTAATACACAAATCTGACAAACATCCAACTCCTATTTCCTTGTGTTTCCATTCAGCCCTCTTTAATGCCCTTCCGCATTTATTTTTCTACCTGCATGTTCTGTGTCCTTGCCTGACCCACACACCCCCTCTCCTTATTGTTTCCAGCCTCAATCTTTTGCTCTCTCCTTTGCTCTTCATTCATACAAGTCTCCTCAGTTGCTTCTCTCACTTTCTGCAAATCCTAATGTTTCCTTACTTCCTGAGTGTGTCTTTAACACCCTGTTATGGCACATTCTTTCCAGTTTCCCCTGTGTATCTTAACCTTTCAGAGTGATGAGTGATGACCTTTTGAGATTCCCTCCCCTCTGATCCCCACTCCCTCACTCAAAACCAAGTGTCTACTTTTTAGACAAGCACTTCCCTTGGAGAGCGACTAAGCGGTCTCCTTCCTTTTCCATCATGATGTCTGGCCCGAGTGTGGTGCCATGTACTTCTGGTTAGCGTCCGTGACTATTTCCATGTCCGTATTCAGTGATATCTTCTCATCTGATGGCAGTTTTAACTGTGCTGTTTTACTCCTTTTTCTTGATTTTTGCCTCATAAAAACAACCTTCTATTCAGATCCCCTCTCCATTCAGAGACCATGTATGCACATATCGTTCCCATAGGTTCAGACTCCCTTCTGGATAAACACCTCATATTCAGCCCTCACCGTTCAGACTGCAGACTGGATTTCGGGTCCATCCCCTGTGGCCTCTCTACCCCCTGCTTCCGCACGACCTCCTGAACAGCTCCCCTTCCTCACCTGTTTGTAGCCACTATCTCCTTTCTTTTTTCAGTGGTCATGGTCTGGATTAACATGAAACCATGCTACAAAGTCCCTATTCTGCACGTCCTGGTGTCCCTCACTCCAGCTGTCTTCAGTGACCTTCCCCCTGGCCAGGTTACTCTCCTGCAAGCTCCCCGCCCTAGCGTGAGTCACGTGGCCCTGGCCTTATTCTAGCCTCCATTCCCTTGGTGTCTCCTGTCCTTTTTTACAGGTCTCCCCAGTTGCTTCTCTGTCAGCCGGTGCTAACATGACAGGCTGCTAGCAAAGACTTGTCAGAATGGCTCTTCATCTGCCTTAACCTAAAGCAGTGGTTCTCAAACTGCAGCTTGTGAAGACACAGACTCAGCAGCTCAGGTGGGGCGGAAGAACCCGTGGGAGAAGCACTGCTCTCAACATTCCCCTCAGCCAAGTCCTTTCGCTAAACATTTCCCACCAAGGCATCAAGATCGAGTCTACTTCTGACTTTCACTATTTCGCAGGCCTTTCTTTCTCTCCCAGTGTACACACGAGTCCCTGCAGTGTGGCCTTATGCCCAGCACAGTAGGCCAGTGAGGCCCATCCTCATGGCCAACAGATCCCCCATTCTGGGGGTCTTCGCGGTGCATGTGGTTTTTCTTATTACCATGCCGGCTACTGACAGTTGTTCTCTATGCAGTGCTCCTCTTGACCCTAATAGCCCCTCTTCCCACCCCCGCACCTCTGGCCCAACTGTGGGGCCTTCTCCTTCCAGTCAATGCCTGACGTTCTTCAGGTGACCTTTTAATCTGGGGACAGCTACCACATTGCTCTCCTGTCCCTGCTTCCTTATGACCTATCCTGCCCTAAAGAAGTATGCCACCTTCTCTTGAGCACCACCCGCCTCTTCCGCCACCATCTCCACTTCATTCAGTGGACGTGGTCTCCTCCTGAACGGCTCTCCACCAGGTTCTCTCCCCACTAGCAGAACATTTCACGTGGCGCTCATATGACAATTATTTGTATCTCCCTTCGGTAGTTTGCGCTGCCACATTGTAATTCCACACAGTGCAATCTCATCTGCCACCTGTGCAGAGAAGGAACAAATGAAGTTCTACTCAAGTTGGGTTCCCACCACAATTTCTAGCCACTCATCTCTCAACACTCGTCATCCCTGCTGCAGACACACTACACACACAGCGATCCTGGGTCCATGTGTTGCGCTCCCTTTATACCAGGGACATCTTCATCCTTGTCCTTCCAGTCTTCCTCGCTAGAACTTCCCACTCCCCTTCTGGCCCCGTTCTTCTGTTGTCCTATATAGTGGTTTCAGTTTGGCTTTAAGACCCATCATTTGACCAAACACACCCATTATGAGATGTTATGGGATTTCCAATTCTGAGGAACTCTATTCCTCACCTTCTCTGTCCCTGCCGCTCCCCCTGCTCCCCACTGCTCTTCCCACAGCACTCCTTGACATATTCCGTCTTTCTCATGTGATCATCATCTTTGCTACAAGCATCACACCATATCCTTCCTGCCCAAACCCGCTGATCTCCAGGCACCCCCGCGTCTTCTGCAGGCTCTCCCACTCTTTCCCAGGATTGACCCCACACGAGTCACTCCTGCCTCCTACTCAAGTCCTTGCTCCTCACATTCTTTATACTTCTCCTACTTACAACACCCAAAATGTAACCAGTGACCTGTTTCGAGCTCCAACAAGATGCCCCATTCTAGACCTTCTTTATCCCTCACCTGCTCTGTGCCTTGTGGGCCTTCGACTACTATTTCCTTTTCTCTGCTTCTAGTCTCTCCTTTCCTTCATACTGCGTCATGACTTGTGGCCCAGGAATGATGTCCCGTCCTTCCAGCCATTCTGTCATTCCTTAGCGATTCCTTTCCATCTGAGGGCAACTTAATGCTGCTTTTTTTTTTGTACCTTTCCTCTTTTTCCCCTTCATTTGTCCTAGAGGAAAGCCTTCTCTTTCAGAGTCCCACCAGCCATGTGTAGAGCATTCCCAGGGATTCAGCACTCTTTCCTGGTGGGTATTTGCTCATTTTTGGCACTTACTGCTCAAGTCGCATCCTGGATTTCCTACACACTGTGTACGGCTTCCATTCCTTCTCAGTTCAGTCCAGACCTTCACGGACTGCAGTAGTTAGTCTGTTGTACATCTAGCCCTTCTACTTCTAATTTCGGCCCCATTGGCCAATGCCTTTAAATTATTTCAACAAAGCTTTCTGGAATGTCTTCATAGCCCCATGTCTTAATCAGTCTCCCCTCCAGTGGTTGAGACCTGGCAACTCCCTACCGAATTTTCCACTCTGCCATTTGCTACACTGCATGTCCTGCGCCCCAGTCTAACTCCCACATCTCTCTCCTGACTTCGTTTCCAGCATCTCTCTTTTCTCTAATTTTGTGTTCTTTCACACAAGTCTCCTCAGCAGCTAGCTCTCATTTCCGGCGGTCCTCTTAAGACAAGCCTCATTGTAATACAGATCTCCAGGGCATTCTGCCTGTATTCCCTTTGGTTATTTGCCGGCTTCACTCATGATGCTCTTATCTTTGTTATGGCAATGGATTCAATATTGTTCTTTTGCCATGAAAATGCCCCCTCACTCCCTCTCCTCATCATCCACTGTTAGCCATCCTTTCTAACAACATCAGTAGATTGCTACCAGTGGTTTTACTGGAGTTCACCTTAGATGCCCTGTAACCTCTCCTTCTATCAGCCAAACCATTTAAAAATTTGTCACAAAGTTTCAGAAACATTTTAATACTATTCCCGTTTGCTTCCTTAATCTGTTTGTGTGTCATTTACTTATATATTAGGTGTCTTATGTCCTTACTTATACATAAAATTCAACCAGTTTGCCCCAGGCTTTGATCTACCCATGTTCCCAGTTGTCTCCTATTCCTCTTGCTCATTTGCCTATGGCCTCCTGCTTAATCAGAACCAAACTGGGATTCATATAATATTGCATTACTCAGTATCTATCCTGCCTCTCATTCTTGCTTGATCACGACCCCTGTCCCTACTGTAATCCCTCCCGTATCTCTCCTCTTTCTCTAAATACTTCAACTAACCCATTCTAGGTCTGTGTTAACTTCCACTTCTTTCTTCCTTCTTCCCTTGCTCTCCTGCAGAAAACCCTACCCTAATCCAACCACAGTCATTCTTCGACCAACCCCTATTGCACTGAAACAGATTCTGTAGTCTTAATAGGTACACTCTTTCCTATATGGGACAACCCACTACCATCATCTGTTTTCAAGGTATCCTATTAAATTCATTTGCTCTCTGAACTCAGACCTGTTCCTCATAGGATTCCCACCAGTGGCTTTAGTTATTTCCAATATTCCCATCTCTTGACTGCCTCAGCAAACCAGGGCCTGTTGGAAAATAGCTGGTCTCCTTCATTTGAAATAGAAGGTATTTCAAATTTGTTCCTAAACAAATTCTCCTCTGCACCCATGCATTAGTGCATCTCTTATCATTTCCACTTAACCCCATGGCCTTTCTGACCGCTTTCCTTTTATTTTTGTACCTTCCTCTGCTTGCAAATCTCTTTTGCATCCTTTGAGATCCTGTCAAACTGTTATATTCTTTCAAATTTTTTGATTTCCCCACACTGTTAATCCTGCACTCCCACATGGCCCCTATGACAACTTAACCTATGGCATGGAGTCATAGTGTCACAGGTATACAGGCAGATCTCTCTCCTTCTCTTACACACACACACACACACACACACACACACACACTTAACTCCTAGGCAGTCTGCTCTTGGGGACAGAAGTCATGTCTCAGTCATCTTTTCACCCAAGGATCTGACACATTAGATCTAATGTCTACATGTCTAATGTCAACACATACATTTACCACATACTTGGCTGGAAGGAGGGAGGGAGGGAGCTTAAAGTTGAGACTGAGCAGATGAAAGTCCCATTACCCAGCTTGTCATACACGGTCTTTACCTCGGAGCCTGTTCTTTCCTGTCCTGCCTATTGCCCAAATAACTCTTACTCCCCAATTTCTAGTATGTATGTTTTGTACGTGACCCTAAATGCCCTTTCTTCATCCAGACTTAATCCCCTCCTTCCAGCAGCTCAGAAGATCTCATCTTCTTCATGAAGACTTCCCTTTCCAAAAATGTATCCCCAATCTCCATTTCTTTTTCTACCAGTCATCCCCGAACAATAAGGCTCACTTGCTTTTCCATTTCAAGACACTGACTCTACCACTACCAGAACCTCGTTACTGACCTGCTTCCTGTAGGCTGCAAGTTGACATAAAGCATTCATTCTGGTGGCCTGTGGACCCACGGTCAGTCCACAATCTAAAGATATAATATTGAGAGTCTTGATGGACGTAGTGTTAATTTAATGACCTGTGTGCTTTTTGCCATCTATATACATACATACATATATATACACATATATATATCATTTTTTACTTTTTTTTTTTTTTTTGCTTTGTCAGCTCCTGAAAGTAATGGTTCTTACATTTTTCAACATGTAGACTCTTTTGACAGGCAGGGCGAAAAGCCCTCAAAGTTCTCTCCCCTGCTGCCTTCTTTATACAGATACGAAAACAGCGTTGCCCATGTCTTTTCTGTGCTGTTCTAACTCACAGTGGGGAATGGTTTTTAAAGTCATTTTGTGAGGCTGCCTTGCTGGCCAGCCTGCGGGCTGCTCTGGGAGCTACTACGAGGGAAGCAGAGCCCGCACGTGTTCCGGTTGGTGATACAGAACCCAGCGCCGTGTGCCGACGGTGCTTCCCGCGCTCCTCACGGAGGCGCTGTGCCCGCCCCAGCCCTGACTCAGGCTCGCCTGCTCTTTCTCCCTCAGTTGCAGGCACCTTTAGCTGCACCATGAAGTTTACTGTCCGGGACTGCGACCCTGACACCGGGGTTCCAGCTGAGGAGGGGTATGATGATGAGTACGTGGTGAGTCTCCCCCGCACACTCACTCCGACACCCCTGCACCACCGGGTGACTTCTGCCTGCACAGAACGTGTTGCTAGCACCATCTGACAGGAACTGAGGGGCTTTTACTCTTCTCGAAAGATCACAACTGAGGACCACCTGGACTGATGCTCCTGAGAAGAGGAGTGTGTCATGCCCGAGAGAATTGGGATTTACCACTTAATGACGGATTAAAACAAAACTCACTTTTTGATGTCTTTATAATAGGGATAATTAAGAGATGAAACAATTACATGATTTTCATGGAGATCAATGAGTTTTATTTGAAGTATTGGGTTTTTTCTGTTATTGTTTAGTACGTTTAGTTTGCTTCTAATGTAGCCACATCATGGACTGAAAAGCCTTACAGAATGTAGGGCAAAGTAAGTGTAACAAGTATCAGGCTGTTAGTGCATGTGAAGTTTGGAAGGCCCTGTCTGGCCTGATCTCGAAGGTTAGGTATGGCAGCATGACTACTTTATACCCCAGGGTTAGAGGTGTTGATCCGAATATAGCTCTTGCCAGATGTCCTGTTTTCTTACTTTCCTTTGCTAACGCCTACATCGTTAGATTTATGTAGACCACAGAACTTAAACTATTTTGGTGGTAAAGTTTTTCCTAGGCTCCTGCACCGAATGATAAAACCATTCTAACGGTTCCCTTCTGTCCTTGTGGTGTACTGAAGGACTTTCCTTTACTGACTCCTGCTTGTTATCTGCTAGCTGGAAGATCTTGAGGTGACTGTGTCAGACCACATTCAGAAAGTACTGAAGCCTAATTTTGCTGCTGCCTGGGAAGAGGTGGGAGACACCTTTGAGAAAGAGGAGACCTTTGCCCTCAGTTCTACCAAAACTCTCGAAGGTGAGAACGATTTTGCTACTGGTGTATTGTAGGATAAAATCTAACGGGCATATTTATTATTTCAGAGTCTCTCCTTTCTCTAAATATTTCATAAACCATTTTGCTGAAAAGGCCAGGATCCTGTCTTCATCATCTAATTGAGTCAACCAGGTTCTAGGCTGGTGGCTGCCCTCCTCAGCACCTACTGGGACAGAGGCAGACCCCTAGGCTGAGCTTTCCTGATACCATTGCACGTGTCTTCTCAACACAGAAGCTGTCAACAACATCATCACATTTCTGGGCATGCAGCCATGTGAGAGGTCGGACAAAGTACCTGAGAATAAGAATTCCCATTCTCTCTATCTGGCCGGTAAGAAACTTCCCTTCGATTCCCCCCTTTGGTTGCAAAGTAGTAAGGAATGTGCACAGGCCCTGCTGCCATCCCGTTATCCCATCATAGGGGTTACAGTTTGCAGCCCTGTCAATGTGAATAATTTGTCTTAGCTGTTTAATTATTTGCAGGCTGTCCTTAGGCTGTTCTTTGAAGAGGTAAATTTGGCCTAAAACCCTTCAATCTCTCCCACAGATACAATGCCACCAATTCCCCACCTCTGAGTACTCCAGATCAGTACTACTGAATACCTTCTATGTGCCTGGTATCATGGGAATATAAAAGATTACTTAAAATTTGTACACAGGATTCAATTCTCGCCATAAACACAGATCTCTAGAAAAGCTAAACTAAAATAATAGAAAGGAAATGCAGGCAGAGCATGATATATTTCATTATTCAGAGCTTGTTTTAAGTTCTTAATCTAGTTTTCCTTGCTTTTTTCTCTCAGGTGTATACAGAGGTGGCTATGACTTATTGGTGAGGTCCAGGCTGGCCTTAGCAGATGGAGTGACCATGCAGGTGACTGTCAGAAGCAAAGAGGGAACACCTGTAGATGTTATCTTAGCTTCTGTTGGATAAATTTTTACTGGGCGAGATGAAGTCAATGCACACTTCACGGTCAGTGGGCTTTTAGGCTAGTGGCATGAATTTCCCAGAATCATACTTTTAAAGATTAATGTCTTTGGAGAAGCAAATTAAATATTTGGCCCTGAGCCAGCAGATCAAGCAAATATCTGTCCTTGTGCATGTAAAATTTTTTTTTTTTAATTACACTTGGTCAGCTTTGGTATGATAGTACAGCTTTGGGTGATCTTGCAAATCAAATACTATCCTATACCCCAGCTGCTTAACCTCATTATATTCTTTAATGTGTGTCTGAAAGCTCCTGACAATGTTGGAAAGCTTTTATCCCAGAGGGGTGGTGGGGGAGGGGAAGCCGGAGTCCACTTTTGTCAAAATTCATTTTTATTAATAGAAAATAAACATTCCAGTTTCAGTTGTTATACTTGAAGTTGCTAATAAAAAAAAAATTTAAAATAATCACTTAATCCTCCTGTTTCAACTAAGACAGTGAAGCTGTGGCTTAGAAAAAATTTCAGCACCATTTGCTCATAGGTCTTTCAGAATTTGTTCTTAAAGTTTCTGGAACTTTCCTGTCTCTAAAGTACAGGAATGACTGAGCTCCAAGAGGAAGTCTCTCTGAGACAACCAGTGAGAAGTTAAGCAGTTGTCAGAAATGGAATCTCTGTACATTCGGTACGGTGACCGGGACTATACAACGATCCCCTCCCCTCCAGCTCGGGAGGGACATGCCTCGAAGCACTGAGGTATGAAGAGTCAGACTGTTACTCGCTGTTAGAATTAGCTGATAACAGTAAATCTCTGGCACGGATGCTACTGGTCCTTAGCATCCTGTAATTGTAGGAACTTCTGTAAATAGTCTGGATTTAATTCAACGTAATCAGAAATTAAACCTGTTTAATAAAGTTCACTACTCTGCCAGAGTATCTGCTGGTTTAGTATCATTATAAAATACATATAATACGTGTAGGTGAATCATAAAGTATACTTAGAATACTGCATTATTCAAACCAAAACCTATTTTAACAAAATGTTTATAATTAAAAGCAGCCGATGAAACGAAATCCCAAGTTATGACAAGGGGGACTCACTCTCACTTGAAGCTGTGTTGCTTAGAGAACTTACTTAAAAACGCATGTGCCCTTAAAGCCATTCAAGCACAGGCAAGGAGACACCCTCTCCTCATTCTTTACTATAGGACTCCAGTCAAGGATGGGCCAGGAATGAGCATTTCTAGATATTTCAGAAAAGTCCATAGAAGTGTTAAAAAGACTTTTAAGAAATTCCTAATAGCGCAAAGGCAAGTCCGTACACTCACTCAGATGTGAAAAGAATGGAAGGTGGACTGTTAGGGCCATCCTTAGCCGGAGCTTCTGCGGGCTTTTTACTATATGCTGATCACCAGTGTGAGTCAGGTGGGCTTTTGTGAGAGAATAGTGTTTGGTGGCCAGGACCTCTTTTGGGCATTTCTTCCTAAGTGGAATACACAACAGATAAGGGAATAGGGGAGGTAATACAGGGAAGCTACTCTTTCCAGCTCAGAAGGAGTTGATGAAGCCCATGTATGCATTCAAGAAGCCCATGGGATCCTCTAGCTGTGGGTAGTGGCTAATGTGGTCATCCAGAATCGACACTGTGGACCGCGGCAGCGTTTTCCTAGTGGAAGAGAACAGCATGTAGGTGAACTTGAGGCTGGAGGGAGGGGACGGATGCAAGCCAGTGGGCAGCCCCGCTAAAGGCCCTTGAGGACATACCACACTGGAAGGACCAACAAAGAGCTTATTCACCTTCTACTTCGGAATTGTATCTTAGGCAGATCAACTTGCCGGTTCCATTTATGACATCAACAGACTAGTTCTTAAATGTTCATAATCCAACAGACAACAACTTGAACATATAACAACACTTTGGGCAGGCGTTACAAGCAGGATGTAGAGCTCCGTAGAGAAGCATGAGGCGTCAAACAAGTGGGCCACTCAGCAACTCGCTATCCAAGTAAAGATAACAGAAGACCTTCCTTAATCCTGGGAGATGAGGGGAGGGCATTTTGTTCAAAATTAAATGCACATTATGTACTATGGGTTGTTTCTGCTAGGCCACGTGAAGGTATGGGACAGTCTTATGTGACCTAGTCAAGATTTCATATTCCAACCCCTTCTAAGTACCTAGAGAAAACAACAACTGCTGAGACGGCACTTTCCACAGTGCGCTCGCCTCCATCTCTCCTTGTGGTCTGTTCAGCTGAGGTGGCGGATTAGCTCTACGATCAGACTAAAGCAAACATTTCTTAAGATCTATTTCCACTCCTTAGTTCACAGGATAGCTTCTTCTTACCTATTACACCTGGGAATATGTAGTAACCATGACAGTGAAAACAGGCTGCATAAATCAAGACAACATATAACTGCAATTTTTCATCTTTACATTTGTGAAAGTAAGATTACCCAATTCATCCTTTTCTAATGTTTCCTGGATGAACAGCCAGCGAGGGCAGACAGTGGCTATCCTGTTCACCACTGTCACCATGAGGAACAAAACAAAGACCCGAGGGAGACTCACCTGTACAGCTCCAGAAACTCTGGATAGGGATTGACGGGATCCAGTGGCCCATAGATAAAATGAACTAGGAAAGAGAAAAGGAATGAATTAGTACAGCTCTCACATCTATTCTCCTTCCCTCAAAAAAAAAAAAAAAAAAAAAAAAAAAAAAAAAAAGAAAAAAGGTTTTTTTTCCCCAGTCTTACTGAGAAATAATTGCCATATATTCACTCTGTGTAAGTTTAAAGCACACAGCATGACGATGTGGTTTATGTATATTGTGAAATGATTACCAAACAAAAAATTCTTGTGGTGAGAACTCTTAGGATCCCCTCTCCCCGCTCCCTTGCTGGCTGTAGTGGTCATGTTGTACATCACATCCCTAGTAGCTTTCAGTACAGGTTTGTATATTTTGACTACCTTCTTCCAGTTTCCACCTCCCCCCACCTCTGATAACCACAAATGTAGTCTCTTTTCCTCTGAGTTTAGTGGGGTTTTTTTTAGATCCCACAAAGAAGTGAGATCATACAGTATTTGTCTTTCTCTCTGACTTATCTCACTTAGCATAATAGCCTACTGGGTCCATCCATATGCCACAAATGGTAAAACTGCCTTTTTATAGCTGAATAATATTCCACTGCAGAGTGTGTGTGTGTATGTGGTATGTGTGTATCTCACAGCTGCTTTATCCATTCATTGATTGATGGACACATAGGCTGTTTCCACATCTGGACTATCATAAACAATGCTGCTATGAACAAGGGGGTGCAGACATCTTTTCAAGTTAGTGTTTTCATTTCCTTTGGATATATTCCCAGAAGTGGAGTCGCTGGATCGTATGGTGGTTCTATTTTTAATTTTTTGAGAATCCTCCATACTATTTTCCACTGTAGCCATACCCATTTACAGTCCCACCACCAGTGCACAAGGGTTCCCTTTCCTCCACATCCACACCAACACTTATCTCGTCTTTTTGATGGCCTTTCTAGCAGGTGTGAGGTGATATCTTATTGTGGTTCTAATTTGCATTTCCCTAAGGACCAGTGATGTTGAACTTTTCATATACCTGGTTGCCCTTTCCTGTATCTTCTTTGCAGAAACATCTCTTCATGTTCTTTGCCCAGTTTTTAATTGTTTTTTTTTTTTGCTATTGAGTGTATGAATTTATATATTTTGCCTATTAACTCATCAGAAATATGGTTTGCAAATATTTTTCCCATTTGTTGGTTTCTTTTGCTGTACAGAGCTTTTTGGTTTGATGTAGTCCCACTGATTTATGCTAGAAAACCTAGCTTCTTTCAATAAGTATGTTATAAGGAACTTCTGGGAATAAGCCAACAGTCCATTTGGGACAGTTCTGCTGTATACAGACACTCAGTCCCTCCTCCAGCTCCTCTGTCCCTGAACCAAAAGGACTAAACCTCACTCTCCATGTTCCCTTCCTATAAATCCAGGATACCGTCATTATTTAGGTCTCTCTCCAGTTACAAGTGACTGCTGACATTTTAAATCAACCACTAACTTCTGGAGCACTACTATGTATGAGACACTGCACTGATTTTTTTTCTTTTTAAATCTGTAAGATTGAAGAGACAAATGAGCAGAAACCACCTGCAGCCTCTTGATTAGTCATCTAAACCGCCTTCTGTCCCAGCCATTCAGCATGTAACGTGGCAGCCACGGACGCTGCGCGGCGCAAACGCCAGCAACGCTCCCACTCCTGACAGTGACACCAGCTCCCCTGCAGCAGCGTCTCACTGTTTCAGACACTTCACTCTACAACGCGTGTCACTGCTGTTCCAGATTTGCAGAGCAGGGCTGCCAGATTAAATAAAAGATGCCCAGTTAAATTTGAATTTCATTTAAGTAATGATTTTTTTAAGTATAAATATATCAAAATAGTGCAAAGCACATTCTTATTCTAAAAAAGTATTTGTTGTTTATCTGAAATTCAAACTTAGGTGGGTGTCTTGTATTTTTATTTGCTAAATCTGGCCATTATTTTAGCCCCATAATCCCTCAGTCCTATCAAGATGTAAGGTAGAAATACTCACTGGGAATAGTTACAGAAGCAAGAGCTCCCACCCAGCGTCTTCTAAACTTCTTCCTCTGGTTGATGTACTGTAAGAGACTACAGGACACAGAAGTCAGCAAGAGTAGAAGAAATTGTTATTGTTAGCGGAATGCAAAGGCCTCCTAAAAGGAAAGCTGCTACATTCTCATTCATGAGCATTCTTTGTATAAGGTGGAGAGCACTCCTTCTCAGTCCCTGTTGCTACAGAAAAGACATGAAGAAGAGAGAGAGACGTATTTTTGAGAGGTACAAGGCTCCCTTCACAACCATGATTAGACAGTTTGAGGCATTTAATATTCACAAAAACCCCAGAGTAGGATTTGCCAAAGTCAATCAGCCAGTTAGAAACGGAATTAGCATTAGGAGTGGCAGCTGTTTATCTAAACTTTGTGTGCCACGTGGCTTACGCTGATGGCTCACTATTCTCAACTTCTTTCTTCTTAAAAGAACAGCGCATGACTTCTTGGTTGCCTCACAGGTCAGAGAGGGAGGGAACAAGCCGGCAAGGAACAAAACAAGCACTCCTCTACCTTTCCCCACTTACCCCCACAAAAAAGAGCTTCTCTGGAAACCAAAGCAAAGTATTATCTCTTACCTGTCGATGACTAAGTTCCCATCGTTGTTGCGAATCCCTGCCCACATGTCCCACAGCTCACTCTCAGAGGGGCGGGTGTAGGGCCCAAAGACTGGGGTGAGACTGAAAGAGTCCAAGAGTGCAGAAGACACATGTGAGAAGAATCCAGAATGTCAAATATGACTGGAACCTCACAGGTCACGCAGTCTGACCCTTAACTGATTTATGAATTCCTTCTACTACTTCCCTGGCAGGTGGCCAACATCTTTGTTTTAAAGGATCAAACCCTAGGATTTGGCCCTGAATTGTAATGGCAACTTTTCACTACATTGTTCCCAGGCTAGAGTGCATCAATCTTTGACAATGACTTACCCCCGGGAGAATACAAAAAAGTTCATCAATCGCGTGAGGATGGGTGACAACATGCCTCCATCTTTGAGAAGCTATAGGTAAAGAAGTAAAGATTTTAGAGAAAGAAAACCACTAACCAGGACAAAAGTTTTATATTAGGAACTAAAAAAGGACTTCAGTCAAATGTGCTTCTACTGAAATGTTTATTAGCTTTCTGTTTTTTGTTTTGCCCACCTAGTCTCTCACGGAAGACAAATCTATTTGTAATTCCCTGTAACATTACATTTCTACACTTCACTAAATCCCTAAGCCTTCTAACTGATGTATTCAACTTTAGGATCTGATCTGTTCAGACATCATGCATATGACACAAACCTCTAGATAGCTGTATTTCTCCAAACATTTGTTGAACTTTTTTTTTTTTTTAAAGATTTTATTTATTTATTCAACAGAGATAGAGACAGCCAGCGAGAGAGGGAACACAAGCAGGGGGAGGTGGGAGAGGAAGAAGCAGGCTCATAGCAGAGGAGCCCGATGTGGGGCTCAATCCCATAACACCGGGATCACGCCCTGAGCCGAAGGCAGACACTTAACCGCTGTGCCACCCAGGCGCCCCCATTTGTTGAACTCTTACTCTCATAAACGAGGCTTTACCTAGGGGCTGCTTCCACTGCTTTACCAGCATAAGAAGGAAAAAACTATTAATGTACATTCCTGAAGAGAGGATTTTAACTATGGCCCATTACAGCACGTGTGGCCGTTATACAGGTCCCAGCATTATTTATGTTGGTATAAATCTTAAAAACTAAAGATTTTGTGACTGGAGTAGCAAACCTTTTGGAGAAGGAGAGGACGGTGAGTCTCAGGAAATATACCTACAGGAGAAAAAGAGACTTGTTAGTCATTTACTCATAACTTTAGGCCAAACATAAGTCCATTATTAGAGACTATCCTCCCTATTTACTGTCACCTTTGGGGCCATCACTGCCAGAAACAGGATTACAGATAAAACTCAGTTCTGTCATCTAATTACTTCTCCAAGGAATTCTGTGTTTAACAGGTCGAATTCTGTCCCACTGGGATTACTTTCCCCATTATAAGAGTAGAGAAACGGGAAAGATAACGTATATGACCATCCATAATGCTGATGACTAAGCCCCGACTCCCCTGGCCTTTCCAACCATCTCTCAGAGCACCTAGTATTGTTAATGGTTTGGGCTACAAAAGAAACCACTGATTTTTCAGGGACTGTAGGTCCCTGGGCAGGGTGGGAGGAATGAGAGTTTTTCCTTTTCCATTTTTCTCTGGAGTCAATGGGAGAAAGCCCTGAGCATTGCTGATGAAGGGACAGATTCCTGTCCCAGTCTGCCCTTATGGTATTCAGGGGACATGTGGATTATGCAAAGATTTACAAGCTACGCTTCATGGCACACAAAGAAAAAGAAACCCCTCCAAAAGGTCTAATCAGACGTTCACTAATTTCTACCTGAAAATTGGCACTGCCAGCAGTTCAGTTTCTGCAACAAACCACGGGAGTATCAGAAGCACCGTTGGCTTCAGCACCACTGTTCGTACAACCCAGTGCAGTCGCTGCAGGCAGTGCAAGATGTCACCTGCGCGCCTCCCTCCCGAGCACAGTGCTCGCCAGACCTACCCAGAGACCTCGCTACGTGATGCTTTTACAAAGAAGCACTTATTACTATAACACAGCTCTTTATGAACTGTATGTCGATATAATCCATTTCTTTTATAATCCTATTCATTTTATTTTCTGTATTTAAAAACATTCTGAGAAAGGGTCAATAAATCTCGTCACACCACCAAAGTAGTTCATGGCACAAAAAGGTCAAGGGCCTCTGGTTTCATCGTGTCTGCCTGCAGTCTCCACAGATTACCATTCAGATGTCGAGGTGATATCTACCTGTGGCCCTTCGAGGCTACACCTCACCTTCCACCCACCACCACGGCAATTACCTCCATTTGACAGACAGAGACTCTTTATGGTAAGCCGACCAGATCGATTCTGCTTGAACCTAGAAACAGGTGAGGGAAACACATCTAACTGAGTGCACATACACCGATCCAGCAGCTGAAGACAAACTCCCAAGAGGGAAAAGGGCTAGAAAGAACCCAGGAACAATTTACTTTTCCCAGCATCTTAAACCAGTGAGACCTGTGCATAGTACAGAACTCTCTGACCTCACTGACCTATAGAGCAGCTCCTGAGCAACGATATCTCCGTAATCGTGAGACAAAAGGTTGATCCGGCGGTTCTGGAGCCCCAGGTGCCGCAAAAGTGCCTCCACAATGCTGGCCTGCTCGAAGATGGAGTAGTGGTGCGGCCTCTGAGGAGAAGACAGCCCAGATACACGGGAGGAAGTCGTAAGTGCAGATCTGTCCGCCAGCCTGACCCTCTGTCCTCATCCACCCCTACCCCCACCCAACATCGGTCCCCTCTAGATGCTGCTTACTGGTTTGTCACTGAAGCCAAAGCCCAAGAAATCAAGGGCGATCACTCGATGAAACCTCAGGGTCAGACCTTCCCAAATCTACAAGAAAGAAAGAGATGATCTGGCTTTTGTGATCCTGCGCCCTTCGGCACAGGAATTTCATTCCCATCTTGGCTTAACAGACAGACTTCGATAAAGGGAAAATCTCATGCAGTTACCACAGGCCACAGACGATCCCCTTGGTTGACCCCTATCTCCACGGAGGGGAAAACTCCAGCAGTTTTTAACTTGGCAATGATCCTTCCCAGATCACCAGAGTTTTAACTCTTCTTACAGTAAATGAGAAACAGGTCTACACTTAATCCTATTTTATTAGGCAATTCAAATACGTAAGAACCTTCCAGTGCTGACAACAAAATCCTTGATTCTGGATTTTTAAAGACACAGTAGGATCTAGAAATCTGATTTCATACCTTGTACCAATCATAGCTGGATGTCGGAAAACCATGCAGAAGCACCACGATCTCGGGACTTCCAACCACACCCACAGAGTCTGGGAGGAAGGCAGAGTCAGTTAGGCCAGTGGCCTAGGAAAATAACCTTGAATATTCACATCTAAGTAACCTGGTATAAAGGACAAGAAACCCTGCCTAAATTAATGAAATAAAAATAACAAATTCCTTTTTATTTTTTTATTTATTTATTTTTTTTTTAAAGATTTTATTTATTTATTCAACAGAGATAGAGACAGCCAGCGAGAGAGGGAACACAAGCAGGGGGAGTGGGAGAGGAAGAAGCAGGCTCATAGCAGAGGAGCCTGATGTGGGGCTCGATCCCGCAACGCCGGGATCACGCCCTGAGCCGAAGGCAGACGCTTAACCGCTGTGCCACCCAGGCGCCCCAACAAATTCCTTTTTAAACAGGAAGCTTACTGCTTTATGTAAAAACAGGCATCTCTTTTCTTTTGTATATTAAAAACTTGTAAATAGCACACTTTATATGAAAATATTGAAAGGCAGTCTGCTTCATTTCACCTAGATTTTTTTAAAGTATTTCTCCATTTCTTCCTTTATTCTACATTATCAATACGTAAATTGTTTTTTGCAGTAAAAAGTACACTTGAACAGAGTATACAATCACAACCTAAACACTGCAGATTCTTTGTACCTTATCATTAAGGGCCTCACAAAAATTTTCTAAAATATAGCAACTCTTCCTCAACCTGGAGAACACCTTAGTTTATCCTGTTTGTCCAGCACTTTTTATTTCCCCTGGGGAAGAGCCAATCAAATATCAAAAGCATAATGCTCAAACTATTAACAATTCTAAAAAGTATAAAAAAGGATTACTCAATATAGCCACGAACATTTTTTTAATGCAGATACGTCTTTTAAGTTAGCCAAATTTTAAACAGCAAAATGCCTTGCTCAAAGTGTTAGATTAAAAGTGACACATTTATACATCCTGCCAGTGGCATGAGATCTGATAAGGTTTGCAAAAATAATTTCATTAGAAGCAATCTGAAATTATACTTATTCTTGAGAATCCATGCAAATAAAATCGTTCCATTTACAAGTAGTATAATTTGAAAATATATAGAAAAAAATAAACATATACATGAAGCTCTCCCTTCAACATTAACTATCTAAAACATTGAAAAACTAGAAACTAAATGACCAACATAAAGAAAAGTATATACTTACTTAGTTGAATAGCAAATGAGAGGAGGTCAGGAGCAATAATGAAAAACGGTTTATGACAAACATTTTTCGTTATTGCTCTTGACCCCCGCCCAAAAGGTATCTTTTCCAATCTCGTTTCAGTTTCTTTACCTATTAAACGGGGTTAATGACACCCATCTCCAAGTACTGTTGTAAAGATGTTTAATCTTAAAGATAATAACAAAGGTTGAAAACATAATTCAATGACTAGCATATGATAATTACTTGATAAGTAGCAGTCATAATAATTATCACTACCACATTAATCTGTACAAAGGTATAAGGCTTGAATCACATTTAGTTACACATATAACAATCTTTATAGAAAACAATAAAATGAAATTAGGGATGGAGGGGAAACAGAACCAGTGGTAGGGCTATCTACTGAACACTAGGGGCGCTCAAAAGAGGAAAATGGTACCTATCAATACAAATGAGGCTATGAAGAAAAATTATATCGAAAAGTCAGTTCTACAGAAATCGGAATCTCAATTCCATAGCCCACGCCCACCCACCCCCAACAGTTTTCTTTGCGTTTCCCTGCTATGGAGTCACTGAGGGGAATTAACCCATTCCTTCAAGCACACTACGCAGAAAAAGGGATTTTCCCCCTCCCTCACTAAGGGGCAACAGAGACCAATAGACACAAAATGAGTACCTCAGCGGGACCCATGGAACCTACTACACAGGCAGGGTGCTCCAACGGTCCTTTCTTACCTTGGTAGAAGATGCGCAGTCCCTTGTAGGTGAAAAATTTGCCTGACGACTTCCACGAGTGAAGAGCAGGAGAAAGCTGGGGAGGGGGGATATGCAGATAGGCCGCCAGCAGGGGCACAGCCAAGAGCCCCACCTGAACCCACCACTCCCTCATCCTGTAAGAAAATCAGAGACCTGGGGTAAACAGTCCGATGATGCTGTACATGCTTTTACAAGCCCCAAATGGGTAAGATGGGGTGGGAAATTTCTGTATCATGCAGTGACTACCCTGCCCTCCGTATGAACCACAGCAGAAAGTTTACCAAGAATGTAAGCACACCTCTCCCTGCTATGCAATCGCCATATCTGTTCACCATTCTAATTCTAAGGAAAAAAATATATTATTTTAATATGTAATCTTCCCCCCCCTTCCCACTGTAATCCCTCTGGCACCCTCCCCCTCCCCACCCACTATGCTTTTCCTAAAACCTGAAGAGGTTTTTATGTAAAGTAAAAGGAAGGTAAGTATTGTGCACCTTTTCATTAGCTTTTATCAAAGCTTCCCTAGAAAAAGATGATTTCGTTCATATTTATTCTAAAAGCTCTACCACCCACCCACCAGCCCCCACCAGTAAAATGTTAAATAGATAGAGACATATATATGTGTCGTTTTTTACTAATGTTTAAAAAAGCATCACATGTCCTTAAGCAGAGAGCTGTTCTTGATTTTTTAATATTTATCAACTCTCTGACCCCAGTGAAGCCCCACTGGGTACTACCCCCTGGATCTGTGCTGAGAAACTGCTCCAGGTAAACAGTCTGTGAAAGTAAGAAGCGAGGTACACTGTGTATTTCACCATAAGCAGCTTTGTCGTGACCCACAATATCTAATCTCTTGAGAGCTCAGGGCAGCAGATTATATTCCTGCTTTTCCTAGACTCTTGAGGTAGCTCCCACATATTTAATTTCTTAGGATTGCTACCCCCACCCTGCACACCCCTCAAAAAAATGGGGCATACCCAACATCTGAAAATTGCTTTTGTCTTTGGAAGGAAAGCACTGTTTTGCATACCCAACATTCTCATGCCCAGGACTTCAAAGGTCCAAGTCAGTTTATTCACAATGAGGAGTGCTAAACAGGAATTAGGGACCATTCACTCCGTTTCTAGTTAATGACTGCTAACAGTCACCAGGAAAAGAATTATCAGTAGAATGTAAGCTCTCTAAAATAACCAGAATGGAAATACCTTCTAAAATGAAAATAAGAGTTGTCAAGAAAATAGAGCTATAAATTAGGGAAATGAATTGTTAAAGCCCTGGTAGAAATGGCTGTGTGTATACACACCCTTCCACCATCTTGCCTGTAATCTAGCCACAATGCCCATCCAGCACAAACTAATCCAGCTGACAAAATACTTTTTTTTTTTTTAAACTCTAAAACAAGTAAGGCTGTGGTCCCACAGAGCCCAAATAACCACATGCCTTAAAGGCTCTGAGCAGCGCCTCTATTTTTTGGCATCACTAGGGCAGTCTTTGCCCCCCTTCTTCAAAGTAGCTGTCCAGAAAACAGACCCAATGATTTGGCTGCATCTTTCAAGTTAATATTATAAATGATACCCCCCAAAATGCCCCCAAACATCATTATATCACCATTTTTACCCCACAACAGTAGCAGGCTACATCCCAGTATCTACTTAAAAAACGAGATGACAAAAAGTATCAGGTTTGGATATCATTAGCTATCATCTGTCGCGTACTTCAGCTCCTGCATTTGCACGTTCACATTTCATCACTCTCCCCCCCCACACACACACACCCCTGCCCCGTTTCTCATCTCATTCATTCAGGGGTTCCAGAGGACAAATATCTGCAATGACTCAGCTCCTGGACACCCCCACCCTCTATACCTTCCTTCTCTTTCCCTCCAAGAAGGAAAAGAGGCAACCTTTCAGGAAGCCGTTTTCTGGTTTAATTACTCGGTAAAAAATGCCCCAACGACATTTTAGGATTTTAGTAGGGAAGCAATCTGGCAGTCAGTAGCCAAAAGGGATTCATCATTTTTTGCCCAAAATCTCCATTACTTGATGAACCACAAGTCAAGAGTATAAATTCAGCAAACCCAAGTAACAGACCTTCTGGAAATTAATCAACCCTTCCGAGCCTTGATTTCTTCGTCTTGTAAAGAGGAAAAAATACATTTAATACCACCCAAACCTGCCACCTTCCAGGCGAGGCTGGGAACTACTTTGTAAACCAATGCAAACAATTCATGTGTAAGATTATGACAGTTTGATCACATCATCATTCTCACTTAGCTTCTCATTACAGAAATCTGAAAAATACTTACGCCTCGGTGATATGGCAAGTTCTAGTCACACCTATGCAGTAACTCACGCGACAGCAATACCAGGGTCTTCAAATCCTAAACCGCACCACAGCGATACCGGGGTCTAGACATCCTAAATTGCGCCACAGCAATACCAGGGTCTCGAAATTCTAAATCGTGCCAAGATGGTTCGGGGGTCTAGAAATTCAAAATCACGCCAGGGAAATACCGGGGTCTAAAAATCCTAAATCACGCCAAGGCGTCACCGGGGTCTAGAAATTCTAAATCATGCCTGAGCGATGCCGGGTCTAAAAATCCTAAATCGCATCTGAGCGATAACAAGGTCTAGAAATCCTAAATCGTGCCAGGGCGAAGACGGGGTCTAAAAATCCTCAATCTCACTAGGGCAACGCCGCGGTCTAGAAACCCTAAGTCGCGCCAGGGCGAAGCGGCGGTCTAGAAATCCTAAGTCGCGCCAGGGTGACGCCAGGGTCTAAAAATCCTAAATTGCGCCACAGTGACGTTGGGGTCTAAAAATCCTAAATCGCATCAGAGTGATACCACGGTACAGAATTACCAAATCTGGGAGATATCCAGCTCAATATTCTACTGCGTCCAGGAGTGACATCCCCTCCCAAGTAGGCAGATAGGGCTCAGAGAGCAGGCAGGTGCGTCACCACCCCCCACCCCGGGTGGGGGTTTTCCCTCCATTGCAGGAGTGGCGGTCCGGCAGCCCTGGCACGGACACGCAGAGTCCCCACCAGCTAACCTGCACCCTCTCCAGGACTGCGGCTTTGAGCCAGCCACACCCCCTCGCGCCTGCCGCGTGCACCCACCTGCGGAGGCGATCTCGGCGTACCATGGCCGCGTCTTATCCCATGCCGCCCGGCACACCGGTTTGGAGCACCGCGCGCCCCAGCGCCCGCAGCAGGGCAGGCCGGCCGGCAGCCGGGCACAGGCTGCAGCCTGCGAGGGCGGCGCCAGCCGCGGCAAGCAGCGAACAGCCACCCGGGCGTGCGCTGCGGCAATGCGCGAGGTGAGGCTGCCGCAGAGGAAGCGCCGAGATGTGCTGGTTGCCGCGGCAGTGCCGAGCGAGTGGGCACCGACTTTTAGAGCCCACCCGTGCCCCGCCCCTGGCCCGCCCACCGGCACCGCAGTGCCCCTCCCGCCACAGCCACTGCCCCTCCCCGCGGCCCCTCCCCGCAGCCCTGCCACCGCAGCAGGGATGGAGCATCCTTCTCACAGCAGCTCCTCTAGGGGGCACCTTTAGGGTTGTCGACCCCCGCCAGCA
>NC_048218.1:190964377-190966024 GCF_002007445.2 Ailuropoda melanoleuca | reverse complement strand
TACCAAGAATGTAAGCACACCTCTCCCTGCTATGCAATCGCCATATCTGTTCACCATTCTAATTCTAAGGAAAAAAATATATTATTTTAATATGTAATCTTCCCCCCCCTTCCCACTGTAATCCCTCTGGCACCCTCCCCCTCCCCACCCACTATGCTTTTCCTAAAACCTGAAGAGGTTTTTATGTAAAGTAAAAGGAAGGTAAGTATTGTGCACCTTTTCATTAGCTTTTATCAAAGCTTCCCTAGAAAAAGATGATTTCGTTCATATTTATTCTAAAAGCTCTACCACCCACCCACCAGCCCCCACCAGTAAAATGTTAAATAGATAGAGACATATATATGTGTCGTTTTTTACTAATGTTTAAAAAAGCATCACATGTCCTTAAGCAGAGAGCTGTTCTTGATTTTTTAATATTTATCAACTCTCTGACCCCAGTGAAGCCCCACTGGGTACTACCCCCTGGATCTGTGCTGAGAAACTGCTCCAGGTAAACAGTCTGTGAAAGTAAGAAGCGAGGTACACTGTGTATTTCACCATAAGCAGCTTTGTCGTGACCCACAATATCTAATCTCTTGAGAGCTCAGGGCAGCAGATTATATTCCTGCTTTTCCTAGACTCTTGAGGTAGCTCCCACATATTTAATTTCTTAGGATTGCTACCCCCACCCTGCACACCCCTCAAAAAAATGGGGCATACCCAACATCTGAAAATTGCTTTTGTCTTTGGAAGGAAAGCACTGTTTTGCATACCCAACATTCTCATGCCCAGGACTTCAAAGGTCCAAGTCAGTTTATTCACAATGAGGAGTGCTAAACAGGAATTAGGGACCATTCACTCCGTTTCTAGTTAATGACTGCTAACAGTCACCAGGAAAAGAATTATCAGTAGAATGTAAGCTCTCTAAAATAACCAGAATGGAAATACCTTCTAAAATGAAAATAAGAGTTGTCAAGAAAATAGAGCTATAAATTAGGGAAATGAATTGTTAAAGCCCTGGTAGAAATGGCTGTGTGTATACACACCCTTCCACCATCTTGCCTGTAATCTAGCCACAATGCCCATCCAGCACAAACTAATCCAGCTGACAAAATACTTTTTTTTTTTTTAAACTCTAAAACAAGTAAGGCTGTGGTCCCACAGAGCCCAAATAACCACATGCCTTAAAGGCTCTGAGCAGCGCCTCTATTTTTTGGCATCACTAGGGCAGTCTTTGCCCCCCTTCTTCAAAGTAGCTGTCCAGAAAACAGACCCAATGATTTGGCTGCATCTTTCAAGTTAATATTATAAATGATACCCCCCAAAATGCCCCCAAACATCATTATATCACCATTTTTACCCCACAACAGTAGCAGGCTACATCCCAGTATCTACTTAAAAAACGAGATGACAAAAAGTATCAGGTTTGGATATCATTAGCTATCATCTGTCGCGTACTTCAGCTCCTGCATTTGCACGTTCACATTTCATCACTCTCCCCCCCCACACACACACACCCCTGCCCCGTTTCTCATCTCATTCATTCAGGGGTTCCAGAGGACAAATATCTGCAATGACTCAGCAGAGAGCCAGGGAGGGGCTACTAGAGGAGCCAGCAGAAGGCTCCCTGCAAGGGGGGGTGGATGGGGGGGTGGGGTGTGGATGGTG